>NC_072731.1:227988920-228287009 GCF_026930045.1 Uloborus diversus
GGGGGGGGGATCCAATAAAGAGTGTGGTTAAGGTCCCTGGCGATTTTGCAAGGGGGGGGGGGGCAAAATATAGATCCTAGCCTGGTCTTAATAATATGCCAATTTTATCGTTTCAGATTTAAGCTTAACCTTGTGGTTTGTTTAGGTGATAACATTTATTTACAATTACCATTTTAAAACAGTATTAAATCTTTGAATTTATCTTCAAAACAATAACATTTTTGCAATTAATTATACTAAAAATATCTCGTATCATTTAGGGTTTTGAATCGTGAAAAGGTGTACATATTTAGAACAAACTACCGTATTAACCCCGCATTTGCCGGCTTGCCGCAAAATATGAGGGTCACCAAATTTTCAACAACCCTTTCCTGGTCCTTTCCGGCATGCCAGAAAAAACAAGGTTAACAAAATCACAACGGAGATTCTAAAGTTAATTTTGCTTCTGATTGAGCTAAAAATTTCGTATCGCTTCTACAATCCAAATTACAATTACAAATGATTAATAAGTCAGAGAAGCCACTACAAGTCATTGAACTGTACTTGATGCAGTCTTTGCAAGATTTTTAGATAACATACAATGAAAACATTTCATTGCTTGTTATAGCTACCATAAGCCAATTGTTACTTTCATAGGATCAAATAATGATAATAATTTAATCCCATGAAAGTTATCACTTCTGCCAAGCGTCCCGTGACGCACATTTTTTTTTTTAATTTTATTATTATTTTTTTAAGCTGTAAGAGAAAGCTATATAAAGTTCATTATTTAATTATTGAATATATTTTTAAACCTACCTTGACTCAACGTTAAAATTGTAGATATTTGAAGAAAAAGATCTCTAAAAGACTTTTCTGTGTCGATTCGCAACAAACTCGAAAGTAAACTAAAATACATTCTTTTGCTTGCCATAAAGCGCTATATATTCTTTTCTTTACTCTCGTTCCATATAATATTGCAAAATTTTTGAAATGACCTCGATTACTTTTGAAACATGTTATGTTTTCAAAAAAGGCTATGTGACTAGGATCACCTGGCTGTCAATTCCAAGAAGGAAGAGCATGAAGAAAAACAGAAGAGCCCAAAGAGTTGCCACGGGCATTCGGCTTATGGCATCCGGATAGGCGATGAAAGCAAGGACAGTACCTAAAGAAACAAGGAAAGCTTAACTACCTGCAGCTCAAGTCTTGTATAGTCCACCTCAGTATTGTTGGCACTCGGCAGTCTGCGGAAATCTGTTATTTTATATACTCGACGCCAGTGGTGTTCCCATAGGGTACTCTCAAACATTTTTTAGACACATAGCGTGCCTTCAAGCTTCAAAAATTTTCATATTATGACACATTATGTATATGATCGCATACACATATTGTGCATACTGGATTACTGGAAGTATATCCTCAGAAAAATTAACGGGAACATCACTGCTCGTCGTTTGAAAAACTATGTAAACAGACGACAATGTATTCGAAAAAAACTTTCATCGACAACGCTTATGTTTAGCTAACCTGCTTTCTCTTGTTTTTAATCAGTTTTTAAACAGATTCGTCGGAAGACGAATGCCAACAACCGTGAGGAGGACTATAACGAGGTTATTCAGAATATTTATTATTTTTTTTAAATAAAAACCAATGCAAAAACTACTTCTTCTCTATCTATGTGTAGACTACTTCTTCTCTATTCTATATGAACACTTTAGCATTCTATGGATTTTATAAACAGCTGACTTTATCACTAGCGCAGCCAGAATTTACCTCGGGGATTACAATTCTTATCTATGTATACAAATACCGTGTTAGGATTGGCATTATATGAAGAAAAAAACAATGGTTTGGAAAGGGGTTGTATACTAATGCGTCCTCGTCACTGCGCCTCTGGATTCAATGGATATTTTCAAAACATTAATTATTCGCAGTTAGCGCGATCCGCAATCTCCGTAGCTAGATAGTTGGTAGAAAGGGTTGGCCCCTGGAAGCACATGCAATATTCTCTCTGAAATTCGGAGTGTTACCAAGGTGCCCACAAGGGGGGGGGGGGGAGTCGATTATGGCGCAAGTTGCTCCATAAAAATTTGGAAAGGGGGGGATTTTCAAAATTGCTTTTTATTTATTTATTTATTTTTAATTTAAATTAGTATTTATTTTATTTTATTTTATTCTGTTTAATTTTTATTTCATTTATTTAATTTGTGTGTGTGAGTGTGTGTCATTGGCGTAGCACAGAAATTTTCTAAAAAAAATAATAATTAAAAATAATTAAATACATAAATCAATAAAAAATATTAAAAAGAATGAATAAATAAAAAATATATTAAAAATGAAAATAAATAAAAATTTTCTAAAAAAATAATAATTAAAAATTAAATACATAAATCAATAAAAAATATTTAAAAGAATGAATAAATAAAAAATATATTAAAAATAAAAAAAAATAAAAATTTTCTAAAAAAAATAAATAAAATAAAAAAAGAGCTGAAAAAAAAGGGGGGGGGGAAGAGAATTAAGGAAAATTGGGGGGAGGGGGGAATTGCGCCATTGAACATGGGGGGGGGGATGGGCACCCCTGAGTGTTACTATTTCCCACGTGCATAACACTTGATAAATTTCTTTGTTGTTAAATAAAATTGTATAAAATTAAAAAGCGGAAAGAATACAAACCAGATTTGACGACATCGTGAATCGACTTCCCTATCTGAACAGTCATGAAGCCCAGCATCGAGAACACGACGAGACCACTGAAAAGGCTTGTCAGCATGTCACCAATGCCGATGATTAAGACGTCTCTGCAGAAAACATGGGATTTAACATCATAATGTTATACTGTACGTTAAATATTAACTAAATATATGCCTAAGTGTTAAAGTGCGAAAATACGTTAAAAGCATATATGACTTAATGACGAAATTTGCTTTAATTGTCAAAGGATTACTTCTTCATTTTTTACCATGAAAACATTGTTATATAAAAGAGTGTAGTCATTCTGAGATGCTTAGTGTGGAATAGACGAACTCATAGAATGTTGAATAGCTGTATAATGTAGTGTTTAGAACTAAGTCATCAATTCAATCTGATATGGAGTACTGAATGACTGTAATGAGTATGAAATCGTACAATGTGTTACTGGGTTTCTACAAAATGAATTAATCAACCCCGGTAGGCCTATTCTCACGTAAATAGTACAAATCATATCCGGCATTTCGATTTTTCTCTATCAATTTTAACAATTATCACCAACGGGGTTGTTTCCTTCCGTCAAAAGTACTACTTTTAGTCATTGAAATTGATAGAATGAGTAAAAAAAATAACATGGACCCAGAAAATACTTTCATTTCCCCAATAGTTATTTTTTAACTAATTTTTTAAAATGTCCGATTTTTCAAACAAGGCGTGGTCTTGAGAACGTCACAAATGATGCAATTTGGCGCATCTTTCTACCACGTTTCCACGCTATGATAATCAAGAAGCGAATTAAATAATATTGCGCTCTACGCTTGCTATCAACCATATCATTACCAATACACGTGACTAAAGATGCGAATTAAATATTTTTCTCCGTAAATGGCAACAATGAATGGCGTTTCATCATTTGTGATGTCACACGACAGAAACGTAAACAATAAAATTGCACCGATTTAAGTAATTTTTTAAAAATATTAAACTTGAATAAATCATTTTAAAAATGGTCAAATCAAATATTTTTAAGCATACTCTTTCAGAAAAAAATACTTTTAAAATTTTGGGAACGACCCCATTAACTATGTTTTTTATTTAATTTTGTATTTTCAAATTCGTACTTACGTACATTTTGTAAAATCATGCATCATTTCGTTTTAGAACAAGTAGGAAAATACTAGATGTCCGGTCCTTAAAAAACTAGAAGTTAATAAGTAACTTAGGAATAGACTAAAATGTAACAACAATAAAAAATAAAATATAAAAATATTTTTTTAATCTGAAGACTATTTGTAGCAGCTTGGTTCGCACTAAAAAGTATGAAATAAAATAAGAATACGATGTCTTAATTACAACACTCAAAAATTGCGGTTGATCTTAATATCTTTATATTTAGGTTAATTCCAAAGTAGCCAATGAAAGTTAAATTAAAAATTTGACCGAAGAAATAGGTCGCATACAGTTTTATTCGAAAAGCTTTTAACGACACCGAATATATTTCTTTTTCTCTTAACTTTGAATTTGAATTTTATTGGCGAATTTAGAATAAACTTAAATATTAAGATATTAAGGTCAACTGCTATTGTTGCGTGTTGTCACAAAGAAGTCATATACGTACTTATTTTATTTAAGTCATATTATTAAGTCATTCTTATTTTATTAAGCCATCTCTATCTTTATCTTTACTAATAATAAAGCTGAAAGCCTCTCTATCTATCAGGATCTCTGTCCTGATCTCTGTCTGTCTGTCAGGATCTCTGTGACGCGCATAGCGCCTAGACCGTTCGGCCGATTTTCATGAAATTTGGCACAAAGTTAGTTTGTAGCATGGGGGTGTGCACCTCGAAGCGATTTTTAGAAAATTCGATGTGGTTCTTTTTCTATTCCAATTTTAAGAACAAAACTATCATAAGATGGACGAGTAAATTACGAAATTATCATAACGTGGAACCGTAACATGGGTACAAGCCAATTGGTGAGAAAATTCACCATACATTCATTATTTATAAATATACAGGCGAACCAAAAAATCTTTTAATTCTTCTATTACGAGCAAAGCCGTGCGGGAACCACGAGTTTATTATAAAGTGGGTCAATGTAGACAATGAAATAGATTACTCGGTGACCCACGAATCTTAGACTGCCGAGACCTGGCCTAGACGATAGTGTTCATGGTGGTAATGATACGATTTAGAAAAATTTCTAAGACAGGAAATAACAAATTAAAGGTATCTGCGTTTTTCAACTTCAGAATATTCACTTGGAAAAAATGCACAAGTTTTATGTTCACCGCACTGCATTGCAGTTGCCGGTTGGAAAACCACACACCAAAAAACTCACTTGATAAGGTTATTGTGAAATTTGTTGTAGCTAGCATAGGTGATCATACCTCCACCACCGATGCTGAAGGAATAAAACACTTGAACGGCTGCATCCTGCCACACCTGGGACGGGAAGAAAGATTCGGAGGGTTAGGTTACGTACTTAAATGGGCGTCAAAACGCATTTATCGGCATTTTAGAGAAAAGGAAAAAATGGTGAGAAATTAGAACTAACTTCAAAATTGAGCTCAAAGGAAAAAAACTATTAATGCATAGAAGAACAAATTGTAAATATATTTTTAAAAATAACCTTATTCTTCTGAACAGAATCATACTACTGCCCTCGTCCTCCCGTTGTCGAAATATATGGACTTAAAGTCTGGCGGCGTTTTAAGAAAGTCGCCACGTTTAGCCTGGAAATGTTCCTCTAAACAGTCGCTGCAGCTTCATTAAACATTCAAAGATGACAACAGTCTGATCAGTTCCCAGAAACTTCCATTTCTCGCAAAATTCGGCGACTTTTCTAAAAATGTCATCCATTTCGATCACGGGGGGACCAGGGCAAATAATTTATGTGTCAAAAATAAATTTCACTATGATTTATTGATTGATACTAATTTTAATGATGGTGTGGTAAGAAATAAACAAATTCCCTGAGTAATAAAAAGCAAAAAGTATTTTTCGATTGACTCTAAATCCATAAGCTCATACTTTTTCTTTTTTTTGAACTGAAACGGTATTTATTGAAACCCCGAAATATGTGTCTGAAATTCTTAGAAAATGTGTGCATTTATAACATTAATTATCGAACTTTGGCATCAATACTACTTTTAAGCATAATTATTGAAGTCGACGAAAAATTATGAGTGAGGTTTAGTTATCAGAACACCAATATGTTGACAGCAATGTGTAATCTATGCGAATATTATTTAACTGAAGGAGAATTGGTTGCATACTATGCGTTCATTTAATTTAAAATTTGTAATTGTTTTTGTAGTTACCTTGGGGTCGGTCACATATACACTAGAGTGATGTCTGTGTTCCATTACACGTTAGATAGAAACTGGCTTTCAACACGAGGAGAAAGTGGTGGTTAAAACAGAAGGGGTGTTCAACAATTGGCATCTTTCTTGCTGCTTCTGATGGTAAAGACAAAGTTTGCACCGTGCGTTTGGCTGATAGTTAGACCGTTGCGCTTGCCAAACAGTGGTGGTCGAAACCACTTTCCTCCTGACAGCCGAAAAATAACTCTTTCCTGTGCTCTAGTTCTACTCTTACTCTATTTTTGTATATATTTTTTTCAAAATACAGTAGAGTCTCAAAAATCCGAGGTAATTGGGGCTCACGCCACCTCGGATTACTGAAAACTCGAATTATCCGAAACGTTCTTAACCATGACAATTAAACACTATCCGGACAACATAAATATGAGCACCTTTAACTGCCTATGTGCAATAAAAAGGCTTCATGTCTTGACGAAAATATATCACTCTAATTTCAACCGAAAACGAATTTGGATTAGTTTTTTTCATGGTGTCTTAAGGTATTTTCCGTAGGAACTTGTAGGTGATCAAAAACTGAATTTTGATTCTTAACAAATCCATTTTGATAGGAAAGTTTTGTCATGACATTTGTACGACACAAATGTATGAAAGTAACTTGCATACAAAAACAGTTAGTTGTAGAATGTCAAAATTTCGTATAGATACGACTCATCCGACGTCAGGTTATGTACTTACGTTGATTGCAATGGGATGTTTCAAAAGAGCTATTTTCTTATTCTTTGAGGCGAAGCATTGTTAATTTTAAGTCCTCTTTCGCTACCTTTTAATTACTTTAGTCAACGTAAATTTTACAATAGCAAAGCATTCTGATTTTAATTCAAATTACTTAGCGATTAAAAGAAAACCTTAAACTATAAATAAAGCACCTCGAATTAAACGGAACCTCGGATTTTCGAGACTATACAGTAGACCCTCGTTTTACGCGGGGGTTACGTTCCACGGAAATGCTACGTAAATCGAAACCGCGTAAATCAAAACCTAATACTAGTGTTAAAATAGGGGTTTGGTTCCGTAGATAACAAAATACTTCATTCTAGCGATAACTAATTGTATAGTAGGTTTAATGTGTACTTATATCGACTTTTATGCACAACATGTATAAAGAAAACAAAAATTAATTTCGCGTCCTGTTTATAAAGAGGAGCTGGGTATGATATTATTTTGGCAGTCATTAAGAATTTTTCTCTGTAACTCTTTGCAGAGCATTAACGCATCCATGATCACTTGCGTCATTTCCAAAATAGAATCTTTCTTCACTATCAAATCAGAAAGATGTCTAGGAATGGCTCAAAATTTTCAAGGTGAACGTTTTTGGTGGTGCGTCACCGCCGTCGGTATCCCCGTTGCTTTATCCTCCTTTGTCACTTCTAAAAGCTCTTCTTCCAGTGAGTTCTGAACTGTATATGAGTTTAATAACCTGACTTCTCTGGAAAGAGCTCTGGAACCAGTCGCCTAAAATGTCTCCAGTGGCCCAAGCTCGATCATTAGCACGCCAAAATGCAGTTTATTACGTTTTATCTGCAATCTATAGGAGTTTGGATTTTGAATTCTGTTTGCATTGCCGCATCCGCATAAAACCGAAACTCATCCGCGTAAAATAAAATAAAGGTGTCAAATCTTAAACCGCGTATAATCGAAACCGCTTAAAATAAACCCGCGTAAAACGAGGGTCTACTGTACTGTAGGTAAATTTATGGTTACATTATGGTTTTGTGTATCATCTTTGCATCGACTTCAAAATTTATACGAACTCACAAAATTTAATTTTGTTAACTAGGGAAGAATTTTGTACTTATCTACATACTTTGATACACTCGAGGTCAAATTTTTCAGGTTTATAAGTGCGAAAAGTCATTAACATTTAAGAATCATCGCTTGCCAGGTCATACTTACGCTGACATGCATGAGTTTATCGAAGTCCGGTACGAGATAGAAATATAGTCCATCTGCTGCTCCTTCCAGAGTTACTCCTCGAATAAACAGGATTACCAGGATCACGTATGGGAAAGTCGCCGTGAAGTATACCACCTGTGGGAGGGGAAAAAAGTTCAAATGTAAGTTCTAATTTCTCTTGATCATCTTCAAGGTAAAAGAAAAAAGCGGTTATTTAGTTGACTGTCTGTTTTGATAGTAAAATATTCATATGTTGAAATACCAGTTCTAAAGTCCATAGCGCCTACACCGTTCGGCCGATTTTCATGAAACTTGGCACACAACTAGTTTGTAGCAAGGGGGTGTGCACCTCGAAGCGATTTTTTGAAAATTCGATTTTGTTCTTTTTCCATTCAAATTTTAAGAACTTTTCCCCGAACAAATTATCACAACGTGTGCGAGTAAATTACTAAGTTATCATAACGTAGAACCGTTCCATGGGCAAGCATAGAAAATTGGCGAGAAATTTATCATCCAGTATTTGTAAATATACAGGCGATCCAAATGACCTTTTAATTTTCTACTACGGGCAAAGCTGTGTGCAGTTACCACTAGTTAATGAATATCTTTCAATTTAATTAATGTATAGATTATAGAATATATAGTATTAAAAATCATTATCATAAATTGAAGGGGTAATAAAATTTCGCGATAAACTTTTCCGGATACTATTTTAGTCCAGTCAACGTAAAATACCTTGAAATTTCAAATATTAGAATAAAAACCTGTTTTTAAATTGATTACAACATGACCGGACGTAATTGATGGACATAAATTTATTTTATCTTTACAAAAATTTTTGATTGGTTTTATCTTAAACAGCCAAAATTATAGCATCTTATATTATCCTCATATATATAATAGCCAATTCATCGATCTAGTAATGTTCCTGACGTCATCAACAATGAAACTTGCGCCATAGCATGATAATTTGATAATATTTTTCGGTAATCTTTGAAATGCAGGGAAAGACTTGATTTTGACAAGGCTGAACTGGATCCGGTCACTTTACTGTTCTACTGGTAAGACAAGTTTTGGGAGAATGAAGAAACAAAAAAGGGGTCAACAATGAACGCTATCAACTGGAGTTCAGGGTTAATCCATTGGAGTTAGGGTTAAAATTTCTACTATCAAATTATCATCAAATATGCAATTGTATCGTTCAAAGTAGAAATTTTCACCCGTCATACCTTGACGGGCGTTTTTCTAGTATAATATATATATTTAATATTTATTAAAAATTGTGACATGCTCGTTTTCTCTGAATTATGCAAACTTCGATTCACTTTATCGAAATCGCAGATTGAAATCCAGAAGTTATGGGCGATGCCTTTGAAAGTTAAATAAAGCATGGCTGTCAATCGTGTGTCATGACATCCATATAGGGAACTCTGGATTTTTTCTCATTACGTCTCCAGTCGACTGCAATAAGAGCAGTTCAAAGTGAGGAATCCAAGTTAAAATAAACGTTGATACAAGAAGTCTAAAATGAAGTTCTTGCCAAGCATGCGGTATTTTGAAGAAAGTAATTCGTGTAAATTGTAAAACCAATTACATTAGTTAAGGAGAATGAAGAAAACGGATTTTTTTTTTTTTTTTGAAGTAATTTAATCGCTTCTTGATTTTTATAGAAAACAGAGTGCTAAAAAAATATTAAATATCAGATAAATATCGTTGTCAGATAAATATCGCAACTCTATGCACTAATTGTTAAACTGGGACCCGAACTTAAATTTTTGGATGAGCGGAAATTCTCAATTTGCTGAGTGGAACTCAAACTTCTCAGAATGATGAAATTTTTGTTGAATCATTAGCCAAAATTTGCCGAATATGGCAATATTTGGGAGGTCACAGTAGCCTCCCACGACCTCCCATTTGGGGGCGCCCCTGTTGCTAAACTGAAAAGTCGCGTTCACTTTAGTCATCTTAATATAGCATACCCCGAAGTCATGATTTAGCATGTTAGCTAAGTGACACTGATACCAAACGAGCTGATGTGTGCATCACATGACATCCTTTTACTCTAAGTCATTTTCCCATTATTGGTAATTTTAATGTGATTCAATAGTTTACTCTCTAAATATCACCAACAGTGGTCAAATTAAAACCAGATTTAAAAAAAAAATCGCCAAATTTGTCTCCAAGTTGGCGACAAAACTTGGCGACGAAAGGACTGGCGATATATTGCCAAGTGTCTGCCAAATTGTAACACCACTTGAAATTACATCGAAATTAACAATGATTTCCCCCCAAAAAGGGGCAAAAGACCCCCTTAAAAACACCCGAATGCAACCAAAAAGGGAGGTGCACAACTAGACGCCACTAGGAGTCTACGTACCAAATTGCAACCTTCTTGGCCATTCCGTTCTTAAGTTACGCGACATACATACGCACATACGCATATCCGCACATACATACGTCCATACAGACGTCACGAGAAAACTCGTTGTAACTAACTCGGGAATCGTCAAAATTGATATTTCGCGTGTCTATACGTTCTTAGGCACTTATCCACGTGTGGTCGAGTCGAAAAAAATAACTCAACATTCATTCGGGGGTGAGCAAAAAGGAAATTAAGGTCGATTTTTGAGTGAAAATCTTTTCGCAGATACAATACTTCCGTTTTTGCAAAAGGAAATAAAAAACATTTTGTTCCCATTTCACGCTGTCATTGCGAATTGGATAAACAAATTTCAAAATATTTGCTGATCTTGTTCTACAGGGTGGCGACAGGAATGGCGAAAAAAAGTTCCCTGACTTTTCCCTGATTAAGTTCACTGAATTTCCCTGATTTACGTTACCATTGATAGTGGTTTTCTTCCTTTACCCTACCTGAAAACCATTGCATATTAAATAAAATGCAGTGTTTAAAACATTTTAAGCTGTTAATAAAAAAAAATATATTTTGAAAATAAGCTTTTTTTTAGTAAAAATAGTATATTAAATTATCTACGAAGAAATATTATAGGAAACCTAAAACAAATACTTTACTTCCAGTAACCTGTTAACATATAAGAATTCTAAGAAATTATTGAAATCACTCTTAAAGACATATCTAATCATGATAAAACTGAAAAAGTTTATTTGGAAATAATTTTGAACTGAATTTTCAAGCAGCTTAGTTGCTGCTGCGAGAATAACAAGTAATTGTGAAAGTATAGAAGTAATACATTACTTAGTATTATTTTACTTATGTAAATAATGGACATATTTATATAAAACAAATTGGAACCTATAAACAACCAGTCATATAGAATTTGAGCTATTCTCTAATCAAGAACTTAGGTTTTAATAAAAGAATACAGTATTTTAACTATTAAAAAATAGTAAAAATATTTACTTATGTACACAACTCAATTTCAAATGATCTTATTATTAGTCAAAAAATCTTTTGTAACAAACAACATTGAAATGTAAAAAAAACAATACTTAATTTCAAAATTTATAGTATATAACTTGGTTTTAAAATAAAAGAACTTAAAAGTCGAAAAAAAAAAACCCCTTCGTGTAATCTAAAGTGACAGCGAATAAATACTAAGATGGCAAAAAACAAAATTGATTTTCATTTAACATTCAATTTTAGCAATCAAATTGAAAACGCCAAGTAAAATACCTTTTAAGCTTTTAGCAGTATCAATTAAAAAAAAAAAAAAAAAAGATTTTTCTTGAAATCGTGATTACAGTACGCTGACTACTTCAAGACAATGAATAAAGGCAATGGAGCAAAGTCTTTAATGGCGGCTTCCTCTTTGCCTGTAGGGTTGTTCATTTTACGTAGCATGGAACGCCAGGCAGAAAAATTCAAACTATGTAAAATTAACAACTTTACTGACACAGAAGCTTAGGAAGTTCATACTGTGGTTAATAACTTAAGGTTCAATACCTTGGCCTTAAGGGGAAAAAAATGCACAAACATGTGTCAGTGTATAATCGCACCAAACTAATTTAACTTTTTTTAACAAATTGGTGGAAAATGCACAGGGAAAAAGGGTATTTAATTTTGCAAAGCAAAAAAAAATTGTTTTCTTCATTTGATCCAATTTTCCCTGAATTTTAATTATTTTTTCGAAATTCCCTGATATTTCCCTGATTTTTCCCTGATCAATAAAGTTCCCTGACTTTTCCCTGATTTCCCTGATCTGTCGCCACCCTGAGATTCTAGAAATTGAAATTGTTTTGACTCGTCAGAAGTTGTAATGCCTCGTAACAACCCACACAATAAAATTAAACTACATCGAAGATAACCTACATTACTTTTAAGTGCGAAAGAAATGGCGTGAAAGACGACACGATTTCGTGACTTTCTCTGCCATTCCATCATCCATTCACCTACTTAAAAAATGCGATTATTTAGATAAGAATGCCCGGAGGCACTGAAATTCAATTAAGGTGAGGGTCGTGACGATTTAGTTCACTTTCTCTGATTTATTTCACGATTTCTTTTTCTCTCATGAGAGTTATGTTAGCGTCGTTTCCACTTTTCGTCCTGTTTTTATTGGGCTCGTAAAAAAAAAGGTCCTAAATCTAAAATGTGTTCAAGTATGAAGCTCAGCTCTCAATGGTACGAACGCTAGGGTGGGTCATTTATTTATTTATTTTTTTCAAAATGTTAAGGGGCAGAGGATTAAAAAGGTGTTAAATGGTCTCAAACTAACACGTGGGAAATTTTATTCCATTCTGATCAGTCTTTTTGCCTCCGGATTGAGTTTGAAGTTTGGATTTCCTTACCCAAATAGGATACGCTCCATGTAAAATTGCAGGACTAATAAATGTTACTTCGTTTACGGAAACAATTGATCAAACTTTCAATGTACACCAGGTTTAAATACATGCCTGCCATTTTAGGTGTTACAGTTGGCTGAAATATGTGACTTTGGACAAACGCTTCCTGCCTACTGTGCAACATAAATAAGATATGCTAAAAATTTACCTCTTGAAACGAACAATCTTTTGAACTTTGTAGTAAGTTACCGCCCTAAGCCAGGGCTAAGGCAGAGATACTTAAAATACACCACCAGCTCAATTATTCCATCCGAGGACTGCAGTTTCGTGCTTTTTAGCACTCATCAGCCCGGAATAGGAATCACATGAGCTGGTGGCGAAAATCCTCTTAAGGGAGCTAAGAGAGCCAAACAAAATGGTAGCTAATGTAGAACTAGCACACCAGATGAGTGACCACAGCAATGGAGCGGTTCAACTCAAAGATTGATGGCAAGGCATGGTATTTTGTAGTAAGTTACCGCCCTAAGTCAGGGCTAAAGCAGAAATACTTAAAATACACCACCAGCTCGGTAGGTAGGGCGGTAACGTACTACAAAATACCATGCCTTGCCATCAATCTTTGAGTTGAACCGCACCATTGCTGCGGTCATTCATCTGGTGTGCTAGTTCTACATTAGCTACCAGTTTGTTTGGCTCTCTTAGCTCCCTTAAGAGGATTTTCGCCACCAGCTCATGTGATTCCTATTCCGGGCTGATGAGTGCTAAAAAGCACGAAACTGCAGTCCTCTGATGGAATAACTGAGCTGGTGGTGTATTTTAAGTAATCTTTTGAACTCCTATCTGAAAATACCTAAGAAAATAGAACCATTTTATCAAACTAGTAAACTGCCGGGAACTGATTATCGCACAGGCTCACTAGGCCTAGGGCCCCTCTTCCTAGTGGCCCCAAATTACTTGAACAATAATGCATCACAATACAACTATATATAAAATACAAAAGCTTTTAAAAATTAGTTTAAAAATAATGACTCGTTAATTGGAAAAAAAAATTTTAGAGGAAAAATTTTACTAATTCCGCCAGTAGAGAATTTACCATGTCACAATTAAGAGAGGGCTCGAAAGAGATTCATAAATGTACATGATAAATGATTTACATAGTTCTGTAATAGGTAAAGGAGCTTCCAAAAACTCATTCCAATGAGCCCCAAACCTGTAAATCAACCACTGTATTCCGCTATAGAGGCTTCAGGATGCCTCAAAAATAAAATTGTTGTGGGTGTAGGGCCTCACTTTTAGTAAATCGGGCCCTGTAAACTGCTCTTTGATATTTCATCTTGCGAATGCAAAGATATTAAAAACTACATTTGTTCGGAAAAAAAAATAATAATCAACTTGAAAGAAAAAGAAATCGAAGCTTCAGCATCTAGAAGAAAGTGGAAGACAGTTTTAGTATCATTACTTCATCGCATCTATTCTATCGGATACGAACAGTGAGGACTGAGTGGAAGGGCAAAATAGATTGAGTAATGCAAAGAAAATGTTTTCGCATGTCCTAAAAATTAATTTATTGCAATGCTGACAGACTTGGAACAGTCTGTCAGCAATCTTTTGAAATCCTATCTGAAAATACCTAAGGAAATAGAACCATTTTACCAATTAGTAAACTGCCGGGAAATAATTACCGCACAGGCTCACTAGACCTGGGGTCCCTCTTCCTAGGGGCCCCAAATTACTTGAACAATAATGCATTACAATAAAACTATACATAAAATACACGCTTTTAAAAATTAGTTTAATTGGCAGCCTGTTGGATTTTAGAAGCTCGTAGTGTTCAACAAAATAAACTCAAAATAGATTCTAGACTTTTTCAAATTCTTGTTGTTAAGTTTGATGTAGAATTTCACATTGATCTTATTGACTGGAATCTCGTTCTTGGGGGTGATCCATAGCATTTAAAGGGAGTGTGCCATCGCCCTTCGGGAGGGGGATTCCTCCCCCCCCCCTCTGAAAGGGCAGTTAAAACTGACAGAAGTTTCAATTACATTGTGCAAAAAATTTGAATGAGAAGTCTTAATAAAGATTTAACTGGAGTCCCGGAAACTTATACAAAAAACTTGATAGTAAGAAGGACTTTCAAGCTTTTTAAAGATGAAAATTTTTAATTTTGTAAATTAATAATTATCATAAATGTTTTTGTAAATAAATGATT
This sequence comes from Uloborus diversus, assembly GCF_026930045.1. Lineage (NCBI taxonomy): Eukaryota > Metazoa > Arthropoda > Arachnida > Araneae > Uloboridae > Uloborus > Uloborus diversus. The sequence goes on from NC_072731.1 coordinate 228,003,842, forward strand.
GATACTTGGACAACCTAAGTTGTTATATGTATTTGTAATTTTGTTTTTCAGTTTTTTAATAAAAATAGATTTTTTTTCCCTCAAATGCGGGTTTTTCAAACTCAATCCAGAGGCAGAAAATGATCTCCTAATTTGAATGACATTTTATATGTAACCTTAAAACGTCATTTGGCACCTTTTTCTTGCCCTGCCCGATGGAAATCGGGAACTTTTATTTTTACTTTAGGAAGGTGACCCACCCTGACGAACACGCTGCTTTCCTTGAGACGTATCATAAATTAAAGAATAATTCCGAAATGTCCCAAAATATTTCGTTTCTTACAATTGTTATAAGGGTGAATTTAACCTAATCTGGCAAACGAAAGGGAGTGTTAGAAGAACCGAAGTAGAGCATAGAACCACCCATTATCGCAGGGGAGCCCACTTAGAAGGGGTCATGGCCAGTCAGTGATGATTGTTTTTAAAAATGACGTTTACAGATTTTTGCGCCAATTCAAGTTTGAGTACTTCGAATGTTTCAAGGCTTGTAACTATCTCGATGAAAAACGTTTCATTTTATAGGATTTCGTCTGCTCTTTACAAATATGTTCTTTTTTTTTTTTTTTTTGTGCGTGTAGAATTCCGAGGAATTTCAGAAATCGGTCTTAATATCAGGTGTCTTCGGCTCATTATTCGTCTTTCTACAGTAACTCGGTTACGGTTATGAGCTGGACACGATAATAGGTTATATACGATAATATAATAATATACGCTCCATTTGAGCTCTTCTAATACCCCCTTCGTTTGGCAGATTAGGTCAAATTCATCCTGCAATTCGCTCTCATGGTTTTTTTTAACTCAGTTTCTTTTTTAAAAGCAAAGTATCGCCATCATTTAATGAATATTTTCTATGCATTGCTCCTCCCACAAAGAAAACAAGAAAATCAAAAGTAATGGTGACTAGTTTAGTAGAAGAGTCTCGAAAACTCGGTCACATATTTTTATGACTATATCAAGAAATGATATGCAATAACTACAGTGCAACACTATGTAAATATAAATTAATGCTGCATATTATAAGCATATACTTAATTTTATTTTTAATCTTAATTATATCTGTGAGTGTAACTTGAATAAATATGAATAATACGAGAAGTTTGATCTGTGGGCCGATTCGTAAGCAACATACAATGTTTCTAAGATTTAAAAAAAAAAAAAAATACATCATGAAAATTTTTCGAACATGAGGCTTATAGGAGTGAATCTAACTCAGATTTTCCACCGAAAAATAAATGAAAGAATTGTAAAACAAACCCCTAAGAATAAGAAAGTTTTTTTTTTTTTTTTTTGGTTTTTAAAAATATTTTAGAGGCAAATACCCTCATGAGTCTTTCAAACTATAAATATTCATCCTTTGGAACGTTTCACTTCTCTAATCCGTCTGGTGAATACTAATGGCAAATATGTAACGCTCCCTTCCCTTCCAAATAAAAATAACGACTACGAAACTGTCGAAAACTGAAAAAATGGCTGGAGGGCGAGGGGGGCGCTGATGGAAGGAAAGGTGATCATATTTGGATTCGGGCAATCATTTCACATAGTAATCAACAAATATGGTGTCAGAAACATTTTGAATTTATTATTTTTTTCCTGTCGCGCAGTGGTATTGTAAAACATGCTCAACGTTATAATAAATACAACAGTGATTTAAAATCCCCGTTAGAATATGGAAAATATTTATTAAAAATACCCATTACAGTGATTACAACAAAACCGAAAAATCCGCATCAGAATCAAGTAAGAGGGAAGTTAGTAAAGAGTTACTAGAATCTATTTTAAAAAAAAATTAAAAAGTCTTGAAATTTCTAATCCTAAAATTTTTTTAGCCCCCTCTAAAACTACAAAAATGGGCTAAGGTGGTTAGAACAGTCAGTCGTAACGACACGTAAAAGTGTGCCTGCAAAATAAATACTTTTAGAAGTACAAAAATACTTACTTTACCAGATGTCTTGATTCCTTTGAGTAAGCTCAGTACTACAACGATCCAAGCAGCGAGGAGGCTAACCATTAAAGGCCATTGAATGCTACCGAATTCTTCCAAACCGGAGCTCTTGCGAAGCATGTAATTACTGTACGGAGGAAAAAGATGGGTCAAATATCGTCGGGAAATTTTAAAGGAACTATTTTGTTTTTTAATATGACACCAAAAAGTTGTAAATTCTAACTGAATATTTTTCGGAAATTCGTTTTATGATAACTTTCTCTCTACACGAGCTGGGGGCAGAGCCTTCAGTACACTTATAACCGCTGTGGGAAGCATGGGCTCACTAGTTCCGATTAAGATAGAAAAGTAAACAAATATTGTTACAAATTCTGTAAATAGTAATTATTTTTGTGATTAATTTGTTGCAATCTGGCTAAATTTGGCGTTTATTCCATTATTCTTCATCTAAAATTATTGTAGTAACTTAACCTGTAAATAGTTTCTTGTAATGAATATACAGCCCCCTTACATTCGAATGAAGTATATGGTCCCTCCATTTCTGAACGATGAGATTTGTGAATGGAATAAGAAGAAAACATCGAGAAGTACTTAGAATTTTTTCGAACTTTCCAAAGCAGTATAAAAGCCGTGTGGCATTTGAATGGGAGAGTTACTTTTTGCTTTTTAAAATGTCTGAGCCTTTAGCTCTGTTATTGCGTGTATTTGCCTTTGCTCTGTGTTTTCGCGTATTTGGATGTAAATACGCGTGTAACCGTTGAGTTTACGGTGTCAATTGATATTTGTCTAATTGCTATGGTTAATTTAGCAGTTGCTAACGATATTCCTTGTACATAGTTGTAAATCAATTTCCTGTGTTTTCTCAAGAACTGTGTCGTTATTCAAAGAAAGTTTGAAGTTGCATCGAACACGTAAGAATATGTTTTCCCTTTATGTTCCCGTTATCCTAATGTGTCCCCCATTCGTCCCTTTATTTTACGTTTTTGTGATAGTCGATGTAGAAGATTCAAAGTTGAATTTTAGATTCAAAAGGAGCAAATAATACATGTTCAGTATAAAAATTAAAGGAAAAGACATTCTTCTTACTTTAGATATTCTTCAGGTGCTGATATTCTCATCGTATCTGGAATATCACTTATATTACGGAGAGCAGCATAGGACGCGTTGAAGCAGGTTCTAAAATTAAAGATGTTGCTTTCATTTTGAGCTTTACAGGCATGGAAGTCGACATCGCTGAAACAGTCTGAAAAGTAAACAAACAAATGAAGACAATGTTTCATTGAGCAATCAGGAATTGCTTATTGTTTTCATTTGACCGTTGAATGACGTCCATCTTTCGGTATTATTTTTCTATGCTTGTAATGCAGGCGTCCTGCCATGTGCCATAAACGACCTTCTCCACTTTACGCAATCCTTTTTATGCGAAAACAGTATTACCCAGCATCCAGCCCCTGGCATTCATTCGAATTTTGACGTTTTGAATTTAAATTCTGCTTGTGATAAAAGCGATTAGTAGAAACGAGAAACCCCACAAGTGGGGCCCCATTGCGAAAAACATAATTTGAGAATTCAAGATCCCAAAATTCAAACTTTTTTTAAAAAAATTGATTTGTTCTCATTTTCCTTGATTTTTCATAACTATCATTTAACTAAAAAATGCGTGATTTTTTTTTAAGGCCAGATTTCTGTCCCGATGACATCAAATCTCTTCAATGACTCGTTCTGTTCTCTAGAGCAAGAGTTATCAACCTTTTCACTACTGAGGACCACTTGGTACTCTTCCGAATCCTAAGCAGACCCCAGACGATGGAAATATAATTTTCATAGCAGTTATATTAGTTGAAATACCTAAGTTTTCTGTAATAAATTGAATTACATCTATGAAAATTAAATAAATCAATTTTCACTTGGTGTTCGCGGACCATATAAAAATTTCTCGCGGATCACTAGTGGTGGCTCACCACAGATTGAGAATCACTGCTCTAGAATAAAAATAATACTTGCTGTTACTTGTCGTGTGTTCTTACTGGTAGTTTGTAAAAATTCACTGCAAAGTAGGCTTGCCAGATTTCTGAAATGTTCAACCAGGACACCGGAATCTACCCCCCTCCCCGCCAGCTTAGCGAGTATTCAAAAGGTTATACACCTCTGGTTGGTTTTTAGAGTGTTTTAGACTTTTAGAGGGTGGTTCATTCTCAATGGAAGTAATAAATGGTAACTAATTATGAGCCTAAACCAGGAGTAATAAATAATACATGACGCAAGCAGATACATTTAAACATTTTATTTTCTACATGTTTTTATTTTATAATTACTTTAATGAGAAGATACACTTTGAATGAGGAATAAAAATTTGAACAATATTTACATGTTCTTTGCATTGGCTTAGGACTTTTTTAGAAAGTTTTTCTTGTTTTTAACCTTGTTGTAAAAATCGTCACAGGCTTAACTGATCACGGGACGCGGGAGCGTCCCGCCCCGCCAAGGAAACCAAACATCAGCAGCCAACAGAAGCAAATCCACCGCCAAAGACGAAGGAAAATAAAAGCGACCAAGACAAAGATTACACGACAGAAAAAGTTGGGGTTTTTTGGGTTTTTCACCCCTCTGTATCTCAGCCCCATGAAGACCCCCGGAGTTAATTTTCGGTACACTCAATCTCTAGTGGCCCCTGACGCCGTAAACCAAAATACAATCCCCTGGACCATCAGGGGGAGGAGGTATTAAAGTTATAAAATCGCTGTTCGAAAAAGTTTTCGTTTTCTTTGACAGGGCTACAGCCCAGACGAAAAAAGGAATCAAGCTGAAATTTCGCACACACATTCCTTGTGCCCTACTGATGTGCCTTTTGTGCCATTTGAACCCCCTCCCCTTCCCCCCTCGTTTTTACCCCCCAAATTGTACCTTCCCAGGGTTCTATCACAGCCCCCGGGGGTCTACGATAATGATTTTTTGTATACATATTCTTGGGGGGCCATTGAGTACATATACGAAAATTCAACCCCCAGAGACATCATGGGCCGGAGTAATTGAAGTTTGAAAATCACTAATTTTCCCTAAATTCTTATGCACCTACTCTCAGCTCATAGGGTTTGTTTATCTCGGACTGCAATTGCAAGGTTAGAACAGATCTAAGTTATTCCAAAATTGTCCTAGAAAATGAAATTCAATCAAGACTAAAACATATCCAACAGTTGCAACTAGACGTTAAATCGCGGATATCACAAATTTTCCGCAGCGACTGCGCATGCGCGCAGACTTAGCTCATTGGCCTTTCTGTTTTCAGATTCTATGTTGTTTGTTTATACTTAAGCAGAGAAACAAATTAATGAATAGGATTAGAATGCTGTTCTCCTCCCCCCCCCCCCAAGTTTTGCCGATACGAAATTCCCTTACCCCTGTTTTTCAGTTTTGATATATTTATGGAGGGAAGAAATTTTAAATGTCGGCGCGAAACTGGGGTTAAACCATTAGAATATTTTGCGTGACAAATTATATGAAACTGTACGCATATGAATACGGCACATATAACTTTTTAATTGAAAGCGAAAAACAGCACTTTTTTATTGGTTTGCTTATTTTCTAAATAATTGGATTTTTCACAAACAACACATGATGAATTGAAAATATATGAAATACTTGTGTGGATACCCGTGCTTTGCAGTAATTTGTTAGCTGGAAAATTTTTTGCAATTAATTTAAGCAAGACTTTTAATGAGCTTAGTCCGCGCGCAACATGCGCATTCGCTATGGCAAATTTGGGATATCCTCGATTTGACATCGAGTAAAGTTGTATAGATCTTCTGACACATTCAAATTTAAAATATTTAATGGCTTACTTTTTTTTTTTGCTTGGTGATAACATGCGTCATTTCGTTTTTTAAATGAACTTTTAAACAAAGCTAAGTATTAAACAAGACAAAGATTTCTATCAAGAAAAAGATAAATCACCAAACAATTAAAATTATCCCATAAAACGTAAAATAATCCACGATTTAAGAAAAAATGTAATTAAACAAAAAGTGAAAAGCTAGATTAAAATAACCCTCAAGCTGTAAAACATTTAAAGAAATCTTCATGAAAATGTTGAATAATCTGTCAAATAAAGAAACTGTAATAGAATTTATTGCGAAGTTGTAAAATACTCGAAAACAATATAATTTAAAATATAGTATTTTACTATCCAAGAAGTTTTCTTTGCAACAGAGAGGATACAAGGATTACAATAAAATTTAACCCGCCCAATTCTCGCAAAATGAACATAGAATCTTAATAGTCAGAAAATAACTTGACGTAAAATTAGGCTAGCCGTTATTGTTCCTTAAAAACACAAAACAGCGTTGTTTCAATTGAACATTTTCTGACTTGAAGTTTTCAATTCTAAAAATACACACAAGTAATAATATCAATGCAAAAAGATGTGATATCTCATCAAAAACAACCCTGTTGTAAAAATTTCCCCGCCAAGAAACTTTAACTTTTCCGCACAAAAAAGAAAACCTGCATCCGAAACCCAAAAACCCTCAGCCATAAAAAGTTATAATATCTAGTTTGCCCGCCAAGTACCTGCCAAACTATCATCCTCCCTCTTCTCCTTTTTCATCACAGCTACTTCCATTAGAACCTCCTCCCACCTTCAACTCCTCAGAAATATGGATAGATCTTTTAAATTATTTATCTTGTTTGGAGGGAAGCTTTTCAAAGTGAAGTGGTTGCTTGGTGAGCAAAAAGCTTCCGCCAAACAAGATAAATAATTTAAAAGATCTATCCATATTTCTGAGGAGTTGAAGGTGGGAGGAGGTTCTAATGGAAGTAGCTGTGATGAAAAAGGAGAAGAGGGAGGATGATAGTTTGGCAGGTACTTGGCGGGCAAACTAGATATTATAACTTTTTATGGCTGAGGGTTTTGGGGTTTAGGATGCAGGTTTTCTTTTTTGTGCGGAAAAGTTAAAGGTTTTCTTGGCGGGGAAATTTTTACAACAGGGTTGTTTTTGATGAGATATTAATTTTACAGGTCAATGTTACAAATCTGTCCCTCAGAGCCAGGCATTTTCATAGTTGAGAAAACGTTCTACACATTTTTAGCTCACGTCATTTCACAGATGATTACTTGTTTCAGCGAAACTAGTAGATGATTGTCTAAAAATCATTCAAGGTGAGTTTTGCAGTTTATCTTCCATTGGTAAAAAAAAAGAAAAAAAAAAAAAAAACCGGCGCTATGTGTGGCGAAACGAAAACTGGCCAATTTGTCACGAAAATCACGCAGTTTCCTTTGCGTAAATCATTTAGCAATTGTCTTTGAACGTTAACGTATTTATTATTAATATAGGAAATCGTTTAATATCCGAACATTCAAAGAAAAATATTTGAAGGTCAACTTTTACGGAAGAGGAGCGCTGCTTTATTCAACTGTGAAAGCTGCAGACGAGGACAATTATTGACGAAGGACGAGTCCGATTATTTTCCTTTGGGGCTGGAATTTAATTAGTTAATAAATAATTTAAAAGAACTAATGATAGACAAATATCAGTTCCCCATTTAGTCACTGGAGTTAAAATTGTCTTTTCCATAGGACTATGCAAATATAAAAGTTAATTGAAGCATTTCGAGGACTCCGGACATAACTGATTTTGTTTCCTCCAAAATGCATATTCGTACATAAATTAATTAAATTGATGCATTAATAAAAGTCAATGCTTCATAAAAGCGCTGCAAATTAGTAGAAAATATATTTTAAAGGAAATGAAATGCTACTACTTCGCAAAGGTGTCAGTCACTTGTAACTCTAGTTCAGTCACAGGCTATTTTGAAGTTTTTTATGCTTAAGCATATACCAACTGAGTTCATCACTTTCTGTTGTAAAATACCGCTTCAATGAAATGCCCCCGAGATCCATAGATTCCTTCTTTACTTCTCTCTCTTCTTATTTGCACGGGAAAGCGATCAGAGGTAGCAGTGAATACAGTGAAACCTGTGTATAACGATAATGTCTATAACAATGAACCTGTCTATAACGATATTTTCCTTGGTCCCAGAAAAATGTCAGCATGAAAAATCGAATTGTCTATCCTGATAACCTGTCTATAACAATACTTTTTTAGGTCCCAACAGTATTGTTGTAGACAGGTTTTACTGTATTCATATGAACACTATTAAAATGGCAATATAAGGCTCTAATTGGGAAATTTGTATTTCAGTTAAAAACATGCCGATAATACCCTGAATTGAGAAACCTGCTCTGTCCTTGAGTTTATGCCCATTTAAATGCGGATGTGCCTGTCCACCGTGGCAGCCCTGTTACATATCTTCTGGTGCAGAATGTATCATTATGAATTCGCTAATTGTTTGTGATGCAGAGAACATCTGTTCGGGGTGCATATATAAGTTCGAGATCTGGTGAATGTCGACAATAAGCCGGCGAATATCACCATTCACATAGCAAAAAGCATCGGCGAAAGACCGAATATTTCCCGTGAATCACAAGTGGAAGTCGACATTCTCTAATTGCAGTCTTTCCTGCTAACATATGCTATATAATTTTTTTGTTTAACTTTCTCAAATCAGATAACCGCTTATTCTAAATTTCTTACTCTACTGATTAATGCATAAACTTCTGTTATATTCCATCATCGATATTCCGTCTGAATCCACACACACATCCCATATATTAAATCCTTTTTTATTTTATCCACTCCATTTTATTCCTAACAGTTAACTTTATTTTTCGTGAGCTGTATAAAAGCTGAACATAAAAATCACATTTAGTTGAGCAATTTACCCCGCAAACACATCAAATTTTAAGACCACAACATTAATTGCAACAACGGTAAAAATGTTCAACAAGTACATGTACTAAGAGCACACAAATTAAGCAACTCAATCACACTGCAAACACTTGCCAGTTTTATCCCCCTTTTTTAGGTAATGACCCTCTACAACACAGAATAGCACTCTGAAAGTATAATTTCCATTTATTTCTTCCTTGTGTACATTCTTTTTCGCTCACATGAATGAAACGCTATTTACCTAAAGGACGTTCAGAGTGGGCATTAAATTGGAGAAGGTCTCCCTACTTCACGCTCTAATTATACACTTCACGGCTATTTTGCTTCTGGAAACAGAGTAGAAGGGCAAATGTGCGCGTTCTTCCTCACAGATAGTGGGTAGCAGACCAGAACAAGGTGGGAATTGACCCACCCTGAGTCACAATGACTGGTGAAAGCGAAAAAAAGCTTACTTTTACTATAACGTACAACGAACTCCATTAAACAGGACAATGAAATAAGGTCAAGTTCGAAGATCATAAAACCCAATGTTTTGATAATATTCTGTTGAAACCGGTGAATAAAGCTGTAAATGAAGCCCCGCGGACTGAATGAGCTAAAGAGTAGCTTAAACTTTTATTCGAGGCATGCACTTAACCCTAGGCACTATTTGGTTGGTATTGGGTACATTAATTTGCAGAGTCGAAGAAATGAATATTTCTAGATGAGGAAATGCAATGCTAACTATTAGTAACATAATAACAAGTTTATTGACTACATACATTTTAGCATTCGTGTACTTGGTTTTGAAGGATCCGTTTGTGAGCTCTAGCCAAATATGACGAACAGTAAAATAGACAACACAGAATAAATCATCAAAAAGAGAAGGAGATTTCACTAAGAGTTAAAGGCAAAATCGAACCTGCGACCTGCTCACATAATAACACCAAGCGCATATAACTTTTGTAACAATGTTTTCATGGTATTATAATCGCTACCAGTGATGTTCCCATCATTTTTCTGAGGGTATACTCCAAGAAATCCAGCATGGACAATATGTGTATGTGATCATATGCATAATATGTTTAAAAAATGTTTGAGAGTATACGGCGTAAATGGAGTATAACCTATGATGGGAACACCCCTGATCGCTACAGTAGAGCAGTTCAGCGTGATCTCGCGTGCAGTCATAGTACACTTGAAATTGAGTTGGTGGGTTTAGCAGCTGAATATAACCTCTACAGGAAAACTAAACCAATACGAAAGTTTATGCTTAAAATGATTTTGGTAGGTAAATCGAAGATAAATTGGAAAATTGGATTGATTCAGGTTATGAATGAAACTCTTGCTTAAAAATTAAGAATTTTGGTCTAGATTTATACTGCCAACACTGGTTTTGGAATAAACTGAATCATTAAAATCGTTGCTGTTTATTGGAGGATAGAAAAATTCTCTAATCAAGGTGGAACAAATGCTTAGCTCGGAATATTGAAAAAAAAAAAAAAAACAGAATTTTGTACGGATCACTTGATGTCAATTTTGGGTTTGGGTTCTTGTTTGAAAACATAGGACAGATGTGGGGAACGTGCGACCACCGTGAGTTTCTTGTGAGGCCTTTAAAAATGTTAGCACTTGTATTGAGCTCATATTTAAATACGTCGATTACGATAGTTCCAATTTGAAAGTTGTTACTTAGTGAATAATCCGGATACTCAAAATAAAGTATATGATCCTATTCGTGCCGAACCATCATCAGATCTCAATTTCCAAGTCCAGATACCAATATAGAAATATCCAATTACCTTGAAGTAAGAGACAAAAGAAAATATTCCTCTTAATTTTGCATCGGATTTTTAAGTTCTTTTACGATTGCCAATGTTAGTTTTTTATAACTTTACATGATTACTTTTCTAATGAATTTCTTCACAATGTAGTTAAAAATGCGTGGAAAAAATATCAAAAGAATTTCGCTTTATGTTCTTTATTTGAAATCGTATTTAAGTATGTAATTTAACATGTTATTCCCCCGTGTAAATAAAAATAGTATTCTTCGTTTCAACTTCTTATGTCGAATAATAAATAAACGACTTAATGTTTTTTTTTTTTTTTTGGTATTGATATGCGTATTGTGTAATAGAGGGATAAAACAATGTAAAAACTACGGCAACTTCATAAAAGATGCATTTACAGGTTTATCATTATTACCCTGATCAAATTTGGCCTCTGATAGTAATAATACTCATTGTGGGCCAATGTCAGTTGGGCCAGGAAATTAGGGTCTGGTCATTAGACAGAGGGGCTGTTCGGAATCAGAGTAGTATGTTTTATGGATGGAGGTTGGAGGGATCCGTCTTGGGCTCTTCGGCGACCCTGAGGATAATCAAATTCTGGGAAATCGAAACACGATTTAATATTGTGGAAAGACGCTAATCTAGTTTTTATTGCATTTGGACTTACATTTTATTAAAAGCATGGACTTGAACTATCGTCTTCGACCTGAACTGTAGGATTTATAAGATCGTAAGCTTTGAGAGGGCCATTGATCTCTATTGAGGACTAATAAATTAACCAGGACCAGCCTAGCTGGGCCAATGGCCTGTTGCTGGTCGTCACATTTGTATTTGTAAGGACTGCTAGCTGTAAGAATTGGTCAAACCAAGTTCTTGCGTTGACACCGACAGCTATGATCGTCTGAATAAGATTTGAATATGACGACTGGACATTGGACAGTGAAACTAGTTTAGGGACATAAGTACGACTCCTGAATTAGATTAATCAGAACTAGTAATTGAGTGACAGATGACTAATTTTATTTTATACATTATAGTTGGGGCAAACTTAACCTGGTAGCATTGTGAAGGCTATGCAGATCCTAATCACAGCACTACGACGGCTAGAGGGGATATATATATATATATATATATATATATATATATATATATATATATATATATATATATATATATATATATATATATATACTGAGAAGGAACATTGGGCATCATTGAAAACAATTCTAAAAAAGAAAATAAGAAAACAATTACAATGCTGCCTCCAATTTGTCGAATCAATTAATCACAATGTTAAAAAAAGAAAAAAAAAATTTTTTTTGCAGGTCACAATGAGTTCCCATGTGGGAACTCACCCTGGAGTGGGGGAGGGGCGCAATTTTTTTAGTTCACCAGGGGCGCTAGACCCCATAGTTACGCTACTGTGTATCAGAGGATTTGCCAAACATAAAGTAATACTAAAATTAAAAATAGGAGTCAGAAGTGCTCCTCTGAATATCTAGTTACCCATTTAGTTTTAATTTCTGCGAGTTGAAAAATCCCTTACAATTCAACTGCTTCGGTTCTGACCTTGATCGAATATTATCCCCTCCCCCCCCCCTTTATCATTGCAAGCTAAACAAAGCAACGTTAGACATATTGCATTGCTTATTACAGAGCTCGAAAGAAAATTGCTTTCCATTATAAAATACTCCGGAATGATAAATGGTGCATCAATATAATCAGTTTTTCGAACTACGTTTTAATAATATAAATGATGAAGGTGACCTCCTGAAACTCGTTCGTGATATCCTTTTCATTGTGATGATCCACGTAAGAAAAAAAACGGAGTTTCTTTAAAAATAGGCGTTAAATGTATGTTTGAATATAAATAAATAAATAAATAAAATAATTTTTGAAGGTAAAAGTTCTGAGTTTTATATTCAAGGAAATATCTACAGAGATAACTGAAACACTTAGTTACACTATTTAAAAAAAAAAAAAAAAAACTTTCCATACTTTTGAACAACTGTCGTGAACAAAATATTGTTTAAGTTTCAGCTGTATGCGTCCTTGATTAAAAAAAGTTGCACTCGTTTGTATCGTTTGCACTGAGTTCAATAACAATAAGTAATGAACAAATTTATCCCGTTCGACTTTCTGTTATCTACAAGACTCAGTTAAGTTTTTTCTCTTTCTCCTTTCTTTTCTTTTAAGTCCATCATAGTTCAAAAAACTTATTAACAACAATTTATATAAGTAATATCACCAGTAATGTAACTGTTGTCAACACTATATCGGAAAAAATTAGAGGGGAGCTATCTCCAAAAAGGAGTGGGTGATAGAGAAAAAACGAAGTTCATATCGTCACCTCAGAGAAACAGTGAGACATCTAACCCCTGGAATAACAGTGAGATAACATACTTTTGCTCTTATTGGCGACTATATTTTGATTCAGAAGGTCATTTTACTAAAGGATTAGCAAGATAAGGTGCCAGAAGCATTTTGAGAGGATTTTTTTTTTCGCCGCGCAGTGTAATAAGCTGTTTTAACATTATCGTCTTTGAATTTTCGTCCATGCTTAAGATCTATGAAGCAACAGCAAATGAATATTCATTATTAATATATTTGTATTAGTATACAATAGCTTCTCGTTGCAAAGGAAATGTTTGCTGTCAGTAAACATATTGTGTAAATTTCATTTTAAAAAGATAAAGAAACTTATAGAGAGATAGAGATCTATTTTTTAAAGAGAAGAACTATGAGTTTCTAAATGCAATCATGTGCAATTAAAAGTTCAATTTATACATCATAAACACTTACTGTCAGTGTTGAAATCGTGGGAACAGTACTTCCACTGTAGATCGGATCGAAAAGAATCGACAAAGTAAAAGAGAGTCCATCCGATGATCATGTTGTAGTAGATGGACACCAGAGACGCGGCGAGCACCATGGCATAACCAACACCTGTACGGGAAAAAATTTATTCAAATAGGTATACTTACATAAAACTTTTATTTTCTGTATCAGGAGAAAATGCCCAAAAATCCAGTTTTTACAATTTCGGGTGTAAGTTTTGTGCACGATGTTGATTTATGTTGGTAATTTCGTTGACAACATCTAGTAGAGTTTAACAATGTGTGGGAAAAGTTGTTTTTCCAGTTCGCCAAGGTAGTGGGCTGTTCTATGGTTAGAAAGGGGGTCGTCACTTGCTGATGATGCTGGACATCTCGAAAAGCAGGCCCAGATCTTTAAAATTTTGGGCCCCTGCAACAAAATCTGTAAGGGCTCCTCCCCAGAGGCCAACAGTGTACATTTGCAACGTTAATAAGTCTTAGGGCTAGTTTTTTTTTCCAAGTTTTCTTTCTATTTCTTGGGCCGTTGAACTCCTTAAGGATGTAGTCCCCGCCCCCGGTACTTCGGGGTCTGCGGGTATGCAGATCCGGGCCTGTATGGCGAGCCTCTCAGAATGCCCTGTTAAATGAATTTCAATCCCAGTCTATTTCTAGGAGACATGTCTCAAATCGACCATAAGCTTCAAACCCGAAAGTAAACTCTCTACCAACCATTTCGGGTCGAAGAAGGGGAAGTGCTACTGTGCCCCAGTTCACTTCAAATCATGTTGTAGCAAAGAACTTTTTCTTCAAACTTCTCTGTTACGGTTTTTTTTTTTTTTTTTTTTTTCAGTGAGCTCTGTGAGTTTAATAACCTTTACTTCTAGGAAGAAAGAGGTCTGGAATCAATCGCGAAAACTATCTCCAGTGATCCAAGCTCACTAATTAAAATGCCAAAATGCAGTTCATTGCATGTTATCTGCAGTTTTAGGAGTTTAGAGAGTGGGAAATTTTCTTTTTGAAATGCTCCTCTTGCGTGAAATCAAAACTCACTTGAGCAAAACAAAGACGTAAGACGGAAAATCTTACTCCATGTGTAATCAACATCATGTGTGTCAATTATACATAATATAAAATCGCGTAAAATGAAGGTCAACTGTACTTCTATATTCTTCACAGACGAGTTCATATTCATACTGCAGAGTGATTCAGGGCATTTGCTGATTCAAATAGTACAAAGCACAATATAAAATCAATCTAGCATTGCTGAATGAGTTACAGAGATGTAAAACCACGGTTTGGATAAATATCCCTCTCAGGGTTGCCGCTCTCACTGACCTGTATACTTTCAATGAAAACAAAATGGTTTGAAATAACGAGACGAGTCTTTGGTCCGTGTGCTTGCCTATATGCCACCACAATTTATAATGAATTCCTTCTGATTGCTTATGTTACTCAGCTGTTTTTGTTGATCATTATTGAGGCACTATCACCAGACAAGAGTTTGGATGCAACCTTTTTGAGACTATCTTGGCAGACACATTTCCGATTTCATCTTCCAGGATGCTGTACGTGATTGACATTGTTCTAAGATGGCGCAGTGTACAACACGATTTCTTTGTTTCATACAAATGAGCCACCGTTTTGTCGGCTGTTTTGCTGTGATGCTCAGTTAATAGAATAATGTAGTAACTAATTTGAAGACGTTTGCCTTCACAATGTTGGAATTTGAAATAACCTTAATTACATTTTAAAAGGAAGCCTTATTTTTTTAGCCTGAGCAGCATTAAAATAATAAGCTTTTTAACATGAGCAAGAGTTATTCTATGTTTCATTTTTGCTGCCCGTTTTGGTATCCAACAACTTGGTAACTTGGGAAGTCGGTGCCACCAATACATTTTAGTTACGGGTGAACACATGCCCTGTCAGAATTTTACAGATTTTCCACGATATTGCCCCGCATGAAACGGACGCAGTTTTCCTCAAAAAAAAAAAAAAAAAAAAAAAAAAAAAAACAGCTCTGTGAGAGTCTTTTTTTTTTCTTGTGGTTCCCAATTATGTCGGCGATCACCTTACTTTATTTTCAACTAAATTTCAAGTATTTTTAAAAGTAATAAAATTGATTTCAATAGTATTTTCCTCAATAAATTGGTGAGAATACAGTTCTGTACGCACAAAAATTATCATTATTATTTCTTCGCTTCTTTAAGTTTATAAAATAATACTTTTTGCCATTCAAAACAAAATGAAAAACGAGGAGAAAAACAACAAAGTTCTATTAAACTTGAATTAACACGTTGAAGATGGATATAAATATGAAAAGTGCTCCATTGTGTAAATAAAAAATTAGTTCAATTTTTTATTATTTGTTCTTTTTTGATTAAACTTCAAGTTGTGCGCATGAGATTGTTTATATTTTAGCAGTTATCCCAGTACACCTTCTATTACTAATGCATCAAAGTATTCCAACACACAATAGCAGCAGGAAATTTTTTCAAAGTAAATTTATGTAGTACTTACCTTTAAACAGCGGTGCAATGTTTGAGAATACTTTGGAAGGTCCTGAGGCGCTGTATTGCCCCATGCTCAACTCCAGCAAGAAAATGGGCATGCCCACCATGAATACCATGATTACGTATGCCAGCACGAAAGCCCCTGAAACGGCAATGATATATAAATATATATTTTATGAAAACTCCATGTCAAGGTATCTGACTAGTCACAACTTTTTTTTTTTTTTTTTTTTTTGAAATAGTGTTGAGAATTTACTTTAATGTTCATTTTTCGTTTCGGTCTGGTTATAAATAAATAAATAAATAAATACAGTGGCTCCCAAAAGTGTTCGTACACCTTGAAATTTTGTAGCAAAACCAAAATAACGCAAAAGTGAATTCGAATATGAAGTCCAATTTTTTTTCACACCATTCCTATGCCATTCTGAATAAAACCCAGTAGTTTTTTTCAAAATATTGCCAGATTTTATTTTTGAAATTTGTCGAAAAACCAAGAGACTGAGAAAAGATACGTCACAAAAGTCATCGTACACTGAGATATTCTCGAATAAATTCATAATTAAAATTATCATATGCGGGTTTTTTATTATTTTTGCATTGTAATGATACTATAAAGTCATTTGCCTTTGATTTTTTGTGTATTTATTCCCTAATATTCTGCTTATTATTTTAAAATGGCAGGTATGAGTAGAAAACAACAAACACGATTCGAAATTTGATTTTTTCCCCCTCACAGTAGCCGTAAATTGGTTTGAAATGTCTCTAAATTGGTTAATTTACACCATTCTATAGTGAAGTGCTTGATAAAATGCTTTAAAGACAAGAATCGGATCGAAAACAAGGTAAGAAAAGGTCAAATGGCAAAGTTAACAAAGCGTGATCGGAGGTTTACAGTTAAAAAAAACATGAAAAATACACATTTCAGAACTGAAAAAGTTTCTGCAGAATTGAATGAAACATTTTACGTTTAATTTTTACCTAAAATTGTTCGCCAAGGTTTATGATTAGCTGTATTAAATGGGAGCTATTCCCGCAGAAATTTTCTTGTTCGTTCGAAAAACGGTAAGCTTACGCTTTCCGTCGTAAAATCAATGATAAATAAGCTCAAAACGTTTTGGAACAACGTCTTACTGAGAGATGAAATTAAGTTCAACATTTTGGGTTAAATTGTTGTATAATTGTAAATGGAAGAAAAAACTGAGGAATTTAATCTTAAGAACTTAGTTGGATCAGTTAATCAGGACGGTGAAGGTGTTCTTGTGTGAGGGTGCATCTCAACATAAGGACTTGGAAATTTGGAATTTTTTGGTGAAATAATGAATTATGATGTTCCTTTAAATATTTCAAAAAACAATTTCAAACTATTAGCCAAAAATTTGGTAATCGGAAACAACTTTGTTTTGTTTTTTTTTATCGAGATAACGATAAGAAGCACACGTTCGCGTTTGGTGCCTCAAAATTTGTCCTTAAGCTTAGACATATCTCCTCAATCGCCAGATTTAAACTTAATGGAATATATTTGTAGATATCTGGTGGCTAGATTACGAAAATACACCATTGAAACGAAAAGCGAAATAGAAACAGTAAGACTCGTGTTGCGGCTGAACACTTACTCAGAAATTGCACTAAAAAGAAAGAAAAAACAATGAAATCTATTCCCAGACGTTTAAAAGCTGTTGTTGTTACTGCATGATATTCTACTAAATAATAACTTAGTAAAAAATTAGATTATTTACTAATTTTTTGACATTTTTTCAAAGTGTACGAAGACTTTTGTGAGATAAAATTTCCGGCACGTTTTGGTTTTTGATTTAAAAAAAAATATGTTTTAATGTTTTATTAAAAATTTTCATGTGGTTTTGTTAAAAATAGATCATAGATCTTATAATAAAATACCTCTTCCGAAATATTAATTCTAACCAATGGATAAGAGTCTATTTCATTGAAAAGTCGTAGGTGTACGAACACTTTTGGGAGCCACTGTAAATAAATACATAAACATTTTTTTAAAATTTTTTGTTGAAGAAGTGTGCAGTTTTATGTTTAAATAAGGCGTTTTCTGCACTCTACGACACCCACTATGAAAAAAAAGTTCTATCGCAGACTACCGTAAACGCGGGCTACTTTGGCCCTAGGGTCCTTCTTTGGAACAAATTGAAAAAAAAAAAAAAAAAAGATACAACGCTCTCTGTAAACCTTTAGGAAGCAATTTTGAAACTTATTTTGACAGAATTCGTTAGAGAGCAGCCTCAAGAACTCCGAGCAGTTTTATAGCTCTCCACAAAAAGCAACACTAGTGGTTTTGTGTTCCTTGTGCTAACATGTGTCTTTATAAACTCTCAAACTTTTACCTGTAGAAGCAGTTCTATAACAGCTAAGAGTTTGTAAAGTACCTGTTTATGAGCGGTATTTAATGCTCTATGTCGTAGTGTAGTTGTACTTTTCATTCCTGTTTAGGTTTTGTTTTGAAGTTTGAAAATGACAACATATCTCTTAACCTAAAAACTACGACCTACTTTTTCCCAGCATAAAAACTTGAAAAAATTCATCAGAGAGACTTGGAAAAGTAAAAAATAGCTAAAAGTAAGATAATAAACAGGAAAAATACAAGAAAAACCTGAAATTCTCGGCGATAGACCGCAGACTCAATTCATCATGGCTCAGTTACATGCCTTTTTATTATGGAAAATGAAGAGAAACTGAAAGTTGTAGTAGGTTTACAAAAAGTTGCCCTAGTTACATTTACTTCTTACACATTTTGTTAAATTTGTTGTTAAGTTAACAGAACTTTGTTGTTGTACAATGAATGAACCCATGTTTTCAGGGATAGCTGTTGATGTGGGAGAAGAAGGAGCTAACGTTGAAAGTATGGAACGCACCAGCAAGTTTTGGAAGTGGCCGACAATGTAGGATCCTTTGTTTTACGAATGGTGTTCGGTTGATAAAATTATTCAACCTCTAAAACAAATGAAAATATGACCGTTCTCTGTCGACAGTTTTCAAGACAATAACCAGGTATGCACACAATTTAAAAAAAAGTCCTTTAAAAAATATGTGCTACACTCAAAGTTCTTTAAGAATGTATTTTTCTTTCAGATAAATAATTTTAAAAAAAAATCCTTTAAAAAAATATGTGCTACACTCAAAGTTCTTTAAGAATGTATTTTTCTATCAGATAAATAATTTTCGTATGAATGTGCGTCTTTTTTTTTTTTTTTTTTTTTGACACTAGCTAGTTCTACAATGATTTTAAATATGGAAAACCACTTTGGGCTAAAGTAACTCAAACGAAAGGGTAACATTGGTCCAAATAAAAAACAATAATAAAGGGTTAAAATACTTGGAAATAAACTTATCACTATTCAACAATGAAATTAAGAGATCTCTAGATGCGTAAAACAAGTTTCCACAACTTGGAAATATGAATAGTTACAAAATTATTGTGTGAGAAAAAATGAGAATAATTCCAAAATGTGGATCAAGGTAGCCCGCGTTTATGGTATGAAAAAACTTACATATCATGTTTTGCAGAACATTATTTTCTGTTTTCATTTCTATTATCCTTCAGCAACTGCCATTTATCTCTGAACTATAGGGGTCAAAAAATTAAAAAATGCAAATTTTTTTCCAAAAATTTCCAATTTATGACTGAAGAGAAAAAAATATAAAAATGTGTAAATACTCCGGTTTATTAGTTCTCAGAACAAAATATCTGTGCTAAAATATTTAACACGGCTACTACATTTGAGACATTTGAGGCAATATCCCCCCCCCCCCATTCTAGAATAACAATCAATGTAATAATAAAAATAAAAAAATGAGCAAATAAATTAAAAAAATACATGATTCAGGGCTCCCAACACATTTTAGCCATAGAAAAGGGTAAAAGAGGACCACTTTGAATCAAAAAGGGGACCAAAGAGTACCAGTTAGGAATAAAAAGAGGACCTTCGGAGGACCATTCGTAGTTAAACCCAGGGAAGCACCAAAAGGCAAATTAGCTGCCTGGCACTAAATACGTGAAGATAATTCGTTAATTAACCATAATAATGATTTTTAATGATAAATCCTTATCACCTTCTGCACAATTGATTTTTTATCCATTGAATTATATTATTTACACAAACATTTGGATGGGGGGGGGGGGGGTGACAAGCAAGCATGTAACTAACCATCTTACAGAGTAACTTTAATTGTAAAATAAATTTTCTACTAATTAACAGGTAAAACCTGGCTAATTAAAAATAATCACCTAAGTGACTGATGAATTAGTGCATACCTAATAAAGACTTTTTAGATATAGTTATTACAGTAAACACTTTAGTACATAGTAGTTTACACAATTTTTCACATAACCAGTTTAAAGAGAATTCATTTTGATATAAGGTACCGCAAAACAAGAAGATATAATTTAGAGGCCAGGAGGTCCCCTCCCCCTCCACAGCCCTTGGCTTTTACACATATTTCCAGCCTAAATATGGCAAGTTTAAATACATATGAGAGTTTATGACCAAACACCAAAGCAGGAGGTAATTTCTGGCTACGCTACTGACTAAGTTCAAAAATATGAGAGGATTGAAAATCATTTATTAGTATGCTAAGTATCCAAATCATTTCTTCATATGTATGTATTAGTCGTTCGGGTACCAAAAAATATTGTAACTGTCTTCATGTATATATAAAAATTAGTGAGAAAGAAATTTTTTTATTAAAGTCACCACACCAGGAATGAAAGTGGTCAGAGAGCAAAAAGGAGGAAATCGAAAAAAAATTTTGTAAAAGGGATGATATCCAAAAAAATTTTTTTGAAAGGGATGATATCCAAAACCGCATCAAAATAGAACCTGAAAGCCATGATATTCAAAAACTCAACAAAAAATGGTTAATTTACCAGTTTTAAAGGTAATACGTATTTAATTAAGTATGAGTAATAATTTTGTACAATTTGCTGCATTGTACCATTTTGCAAGAGTGTTGATTCCTAAAGAAATCTAAATTTTGAAAAAGAGGCAACAATTTCTAACCCTTGAGTCCTTGAATATAGGGTTGGGGGAGCCAGAGGTCAATCTTGGCTGCATCACACAATAGTGTCAACTTTTCATATTTTGTAGAGAAATACATTTTTTTTTCATTAAAAACATTTGAGTTTATAGTGTTAAACGAGTGAGAACATAAATTTTAAAATTAGATCTGTTTGTAAAGTAAAAATTTACAACAGAGAGAAAAATCTAAAATTTCTTTATGTGGTAGAACATACTTTTCATAGTAAGAATTGAGAATAAATAAATATATATGTATATAAACGATTGCTTATCTTTTTCCTTGCATTTGAACCCAAAATTTGTTTTTGAAAACTTCCTAATACAATTTTGGAATAAAAAGAACAACTTACAGCTGCCTCATTTAATCACGAAATTTCAAAACTTTTAACAGGTTGTAAAGCCTAAACCATTTGAGATTCACCATAAATACTTTTTATCCTTTCTTAAATACACAAAAAGGTAACCATGCCAAGTTACAAAAAAATTCGACACTGTGGGTGCTAAGCCACATTTTTTGATTAAGTTTTGCATTTTTTCTAAAATAAATTAAAGAAATAAAAAAATATTTAAATGACGAATAAAATAAGCAGATATAAGGTAGTACATAGTAAAAATCCACCCAATATTAAAAATAATTGAAATACTTTCAGGATGCAAAAAGATTGAAATCTCAAACGAGGCATGCAACTTTCGGCGCAGCACGTGTTTGACGTCGTTGGCATGATTCCAAAACGTACGTTTTTGGCAGTTATCGAGGAGGATGAAGATTCAAAGAGAAAAAATAGAACAAATAAGAAATCGGGGACCGAAAGTTTCAAAAAATCGTATTTTTTCCCTATTTTTGAGAAAAATAAGGCCTGAAAGAGGCAAAAAAAGGAGGAAAGGTTTTAAAAACCAACAGAAAGAGCCGGAATTCCGGCAAAAGCCGGAAAAATCTCATCTCTGCCATACCCAAAAATATACGAATGCTGCTCAAGCGATAAATACACTGAATATAAATTTGAGCCTGCTTTTACTGGATAACTTAATTTAATAAATAAATGTGTAATTTCAGAGTCATAGAGCTATATTTTCAAATTGAAAATACTCATTATGAGTATTTTAAAAAATAAGGATACAAAGTTTTAGTTTTTAAAAATAAAATTAAATAATATAATTTGAGGTAGCACATGTCAAAACAGCTTCCAATTTTCAAAAATATTAAAATAATTACAAGATGCAAAAGGATTGAAATCTCAAACACGACAAGCAATTTTCCGCGAAGTGCGAGTAAGTTCAATGTTGCCATGGTTTCGAAAAAAAAGTAGTTTATTATCTATTAAAATTAAACAAAAAATAAGCTAATCTATTATGGAGTGCGTCAAAATAACTTCTGAATGACAAAAATATCAAATTATTTACAAGATGCAAGAAGATTGAAATCTCAAACACGACAAGCACTTTCCGCGAAGTGCGATAAAGTTCAATGTGTTACTATGGTTCCAAAAATAAAAAAGTTAATTGTCTATTAAAATTAACCAAAAAAATAAACTAATCTAAGGAGGTGTTATGTCAAAATAACTCTCGATTGCCAAAAATATCAAAATATTAACAAGATAGAAAAAGATTGAAATCTCAAACACGACAAGCAATTTTCCGCGAAGTGCGAGTTCGTGCAATGCTGCTATGGTTTCGAAAAAAAAGTAGCTTATTATCTATTAAAATTAAACAAAAAATAAGTAAATCTATGGTGGAGTGTGTCAAAATAACTTCCGATTGCCAAAAATATCAAAATATGTACAAGATGCAAAAAGATTGAAATCTCAAACACAAGAAGCAATTCTTCGTGAAGTTCGAGTTCGTGCAATGCTGCTATCGTTCCAAAAATAAGAAAGTTTATTATCTATTAAAATTAAACAAAAAATAAGCTTACCTATGGTGGTGTATGTCAAAATAACTTCCGACTGCCAAAAATATCAAAATATTAACAAGATGCAAAAAGATTGAAATCTCAAACACGACAAGCAATTTTCCGCGAAGTGCGAGTAAGTTCAATGTTGCCATGGTTTCGAAAAAAAAATAGTTTATTATCTATTAAAATTAAACAAAAACTAAGCTAATCTATTATGGAGTGTGTCAAAATAACTTCTGATTGACAAAAGTATCAAATTATTTACAAGATGCAAAAAGATTGAAATCTCAAACACTACAAGCACTTTCCGCGAAGTGCGATAAACATCAATGTGTTACTATGGTTCAAAAATAAAAAAATTGTCTATTAAAATTAACCAAAAAATAAACTAATCTAAGGAGGTGTTATGTCAAAATAATTTCCGATTGCCAAAAATATCAAAATATTTACAAGATGCAAAGAGATTGAAATCTCAAAATCCAGTAAGCAATTTTCGGCGAAGTCCAAGGAAGTTTGATGTTACCATGGTTCGGAAAAAAAGTAGTTTATTATCTATTGGAATTAAACATAAAATAAGCTAATCTAAGTTAATGAATGTTAAAATAACTTCTGATTGTCGAAAACATCAAAATATTAACAAGATGCAAAAAGATTGAACTCGCAAACGCAAGATGTAATTTTTCGCGATGCTACATATCCAACACAAGTTCAGAAAATTGCACTGATGAAACATTCTAGATTTTTTTCAAGGTTTTTCAAGGGCGTACGAACTTCTGAGAAATTTCGGTAGCAAAATGCTTTGATTGATGTCATAACTCCTCCCCCAAACCTCTCCATTTGCTAGATTTCCATGTTACAGCGGTTGAAGGAGGAGTAATGACGTCAATCTGAAGCGAAATATACCAGAAAGTCAGGTTCAATAGAAAAACAGCGCCGCGGCCGCGTGTTCGGGCGTAACAAACGTCAGCACACAGTATCTTTTAATGTAATGAAAATTTTTAAAATCTGATTTTTGAGTAAAAACAATATAAAAGCGGACTAAACGGACCAAAATGTTAAAAAGCGGTGTAAAGCGGACTTTACCCTAAAAAACGAACTTTGGCGGGAAAAGCGGACCATTTGGGAGCCCTGATGATTTTATTCGGAAAAAGAAACATTTGTTCCTTTAATTCTGAATTGTTATTGCTACGGTAAGCAACATGATGAAGCTACCATAGTAAAAGATAACGCCGATAATTTTGTACGAGGTTCTAGAGAATTTACACGAAAGAATGTTCGCGTATTTCGCAAGAGAAGTATCGTTTTATGACAAAATGACTATTTACTTTAAATTACCAACGGAACTTTTCCCTCCATAGTCCCCCGTACATATCACTATTTTGTGGTTTAACCAGTTGGATGGGACTCTGAAGACAGCTCTGATTTTCTGATCCAGACCAGAAACAAAGCAATCCCTGGTCCAGCACCCCCGGAAGTTCACTTGGAGGACTTTGTGATCACGAGTATATTACTATATTAGTACGAGTATATTATTTATTAACTTCCCCCAGTCACCGTTAAGGAAGAAGGTGAATCTTAGACCGACTAGGATCGAACCAGGGACCTCCTGGTTACAAGTCCGATGCCTTACCGATCAGGCCACCACGGACCTACCAACGAAACTGGGAGAATAACTGAGAATGGTTGCAACACCAAACCAGGATAACTTACAGAGGTGCAACTCGGCTGGTGCAGTAATATGTAGGGAAATGCGAGGCAAAGTGAAATAGTTAAGATAACTGGGCTTTTTCAAAATGAACAAATTGAAAATTTGTTTTGAAAATTTTCAGTAAATAAAGAAAGAAATTGTATTTTATGATAAAACTTGAATTGAAACATTATTTTTTATTTTTGGCTGAAAAATTGTGCTTAAAAAAAAGTGGAAAATTTTCACTTAAATATAATAAATTAGCTAATAAAATGATTACGTAAGTAATTTAGTAAATTATTGAATGAGTAAACGAAATGAACTATTTCACTTTGACACATCCATTTTGTCCCGTATGCACTTTACTATTTGTAAAATATATTAAAAATACAAATAAGTTAAATATTAACTAAATAAATACTGCACCGAACAATAGAATGTCCCAATTAATATTTAAAATGAAAAAACAAGAACTTTATCATTTGATAATATCAAAGTAGTTTTTGACTTGCAACAAAATGTTAGAGACGTACCGAGTACTCGGTAATTACTCGGTACTTGGCTTAGTCGGCCACTTTGCCGAGTACTCGGTACTCGCCCAAATTTTGATCAGATACTCGGCCAATACCGAGTAGTTCTAAAAAATTGAATATTGTTCAAGACAGATTTTACAGTTAATAAAAAAAGTACAAGCATATAATATACTATAATCATTTAAAATTCAAATTTACAAGTCAAATTTAAATTTTGAGAATAATGAAGTTTGTTATGCTTCAATGGAGTAAATCTTCATTTTAATGTCCCCCAAGTTAATAAAACTTATTTATTAAAAATGGGACAAAAAAAGGTAAGTATAGAAAATATGAAATTTTTATATTATTGAATGTATTTTTGCTACACAAACAAAAATTATTTATAAGAAATATAAAAATACCTTTGCTTAAAATATAAGAGCAAACAAAACAACGTTAAAAGCACAAATGTGCAGGAACACTGTAGACACTATTTTGGCGTTAAAGGAATGCCTTTTTCATTACATAAAATATGAGCTTATGGATTTAAAGACATCCAACAAAAGTCGGAATTTTTGATCGATTTACATTCATTAGCTCGCATTTTATGCACTGAAAAAGACTTTCCTTGAAACGCAGAAACACGTGTCTGCAGTGTTAGTGCACATTTGTGCTTTTAACATTGTTTTGTTTGCTCCAAAAATTATTTATGTTCGGCAGACTAGAATATAATAGATTGATGCAATTTGTCTTAATTCTGACTTGATTAATCATAACTTTTTTTTTTATTATTTGCTTATTTTTAATTTAAAAAATAACTTTTTTGTAAAATTGTTGACACAAACAAAATCTAAATTTCAGCTGGAATTTTGTTTTAAAAACTATTATATGGACATGGAGGTCTATATTACTATTCTAATGAGTTTAAAATTCACTTCGTGTGTGTTGGTGGTTCTTCTTAAAGCATAATTGGTGCTCGGTACTCAGTAACTCGGCACTCGGCCGAGTAGTGAAAGGCCAAATACTCGGTACTCGGCCAAAGTGCGACTCGGTACGTCTCTACAAAATGTCACAATTTGAGCATCCAATTTTTAAATCATGCTTGCATAATTATATGTTTTGATTTTCAGAGGTAATTTTTTCTTGCTTGGAATAGACTACGTATGAGGCAGTGAGAAGCAAAGGGGTGCCATTGGCGAAATAAAAAAATCGGAGATAACCAGTACGCATGGTAGGTGAACCTCTCCTCTGTCTTGGGGCAAGAGATGGTACTGGTAGCCCTGGTAGTTGCTGCTATACAGAATTATTTAGAAAAAAAAATCAATGAAAGCCTACCTAGGATCTGATCTTTAAACACGTTTTACTCAAAACTTGAAAATGTCCACTTACACCCCTTTGCTTCTCACTGCCTCATATGTTACTACATAGTTAAAATTTTACTAGGTAAGTGGCACTAAAAGCGGAGTAAATATTCCACCATTTCACTTTGCACCACATTCCCTTACATACAGAAGATACATTGCTTCAACAATGAATTAAGCATTCAATCTCCTATTCAATCACATGGAGTTAGTAGTTACATATTATTTAGATGAATTTGATGGTCCTAGTTTCATAATTATAAAACTAATTTTAAAAATAATATTGGGCGCATTTTAGTTGTCACACACAACGGGTTCTTGCTTGTTGGTCGGTACACAGCGCAGAATTTCGACCAAAAATCCACCAAACTAACGAGTTTTGAAGACAGCATCCTCTATACCCTTGCTCAAAAAGCGGGTTTTTTTTTTTTTTTTTTTTTTTTTTGGTATTGGTGCTGCAATTACAAAATTTTCAACCTCAAAACTTTTTTTTTTTTTTTAAACTTTTGTCGACTTTCTCCTAGTAAACTGACTTTTCCGGTTAAAGTGACCGGAAAAGTCAGTTTACTGGGAGAAAGTCGACAGTTTTCGAAAGTTTTCGAAATCGTGACCTGGGTTTATTCCGAGCTCTGACGGATTTCAGGGGTTGAGAAATTCGCAATTGTAGCACTAGTATTAAAACGTTGAGGAATTTTGCCGCAATTTGAGCCAAGGAAGAGGATGCTATTTTGAAATGCGCCAGTTTGGTGGATTTTTGATCACAATGCCATACTGTGAGGAGGCGGTTCAGGGCTCGGGTGTTCACTGAAGGTGCGTATTGCTTAGTGAATATGACTCCAAAAAGTCACAGCTCCAGTTAACTGGAATAAAAATGAAAAACTTTTGCTCTTCCAAAAAGTGACTTACCACCACCATTTTTATAGCAGAGAAACGGGAATCTCCAAACATTCCCCAATCCGACCGCAGTTCCCAGACAAGCCAGGATGAAGTCGAAACGCCCCGTCCAGTGACCTCGGTCTGGCACGTCATCGTCTCCGATGGGATCGAGTGCCGCCTTCTCCTTGCCACCTGCAGTCATGGTGCTGTGAAGAAAAAAAGTAACTTTAAAAAATGATCACACATTTTCCTTTTTTGAATTCTTTGCGTATACAACATTTTCAACATTTCATGACCTAACAAGTAATAACATACGATAGCGAACAATTACTTTTTTCATCTGCATCTTGTAATAAATTTTGGATAAATCTTTTTACGGTTTAATTGCTACAGTGTGTATAATAGTTTCTGTAACGTTTCTACTTATAAATTTCAAAAACCGCAACAAACATTAAGAATAATTCTTAGCTACTACTTTCTTCTGGCTTTGAAGATGTGAAAAATGTTTTATTGTCGCTAAAACAGGACTTGAAGGAAATATATTCAGGAATTGCTACAATAAGTATAGAAACTACAGTATTTATCACAGCTGCCATAGCACGATACATCACTTTGGTTATGGTTTTATTGTCAGCAAGAGAATTCGGGATAAGGTTATTGAATTTAAACCAGTAAATGAAAGAATTTGCAAGTTATGCATTAATGGAAAACCACAAAACATAAGTCATATCTGCTCATTCCTCCACCAAGGACAAGAGTGGTGAGGAGAAAGAAGAATTCTATGATTGTCTCGACAAGACGAACACTGGCTGTCGGATTTCAATCCAACTATCAGCAATGATGAAAACCTGAATATGTTCATGTCACTAAAATCTGCATGATGATTTTTGTGACAACGGTCTCAAACTTGTAGATTTTGAATAGGATTGATATTGAATATGAAAGGCTTGATATTGAATATTTGAAACACACACGTAAGAAATATAAAAAGAAACTGTATGACAGGATCTTAATTACCGAATTAACGCTTTCTATAGAAAGCGCTTATCACAATTTAAAACGAGCTATCATTGAAGCCAGCCATTACCAAAATACCAATTAGATAGAAGAAACCAGTGTTTTGTTGAGGAATGTCTACGGATAACAGATAGAAAGAGAAAGAATGAAGCATATAAACTAATGATACAGAAACATTATATTACAGACGATCAAATAAACAAATAGAATATGTCTATTTGAGTAAAATAGGCAAATATTTAAGACCGTACTCAAAAAACTAAACAGTAATAAATCTTTTGGACCAGATGGTATGAAAGCTGAAGCCATAAACATTGATGAAAGTAAGCTAAATTCCAAAAACTTATTTGCTGTATAAAGACGCAGAAACGAATGCACCATCGAGTGGGAAGAAGGATCTATCTGTCTTAAAAAGGAGACAAAATGGAATGTTATAATTACAGGGGCATCTCCCTACTGAATACAGCATTTAAAATCTTCTCCACCACTCTTTATCGGCGATTACTTCCATACACCTCCAATGTTATTGGCAATTTCCAATGTGGTTTCCAGAAAGAAAAAATACCAAATATATTCGATTAAGACAAATTCCCGAAAAAACAAAAGAGAAGAACATCGATACATTTTAAAGCTACATATGACAGCATTTTCAGAGACAAACTACCTGAAGCCACGGAAGAATTAACAAAACCGAGAAACTTTACTAGAATGACTCTTAAAAAGGTAAAATGTAGATATAAAATTTTGTCGCATCTCTCAAAACCTTTCTACACTGAGAGGGGTTGGCGACAAGGTGATGCTCTCCCATGCCTCCTGTCCAACTTGGCTCTGGAAAAAGTAGATCGACACTCAGAATTAAATACTAGCGGAACCATTCTACAAAGAACAATCCAATTGCTTGCTTTTGCTGGTGACATTGATATTATTGGTCGAACTGCGCAAGTCGTTGTTGACGCTTTTATCTCACTTGAGAATGCAGCAGGTAAGATGGGTCTAACCATCAATGAAAATAAAACTAAATTCATGATGCGACGAACAAAAATACAGATATACCCCCTCTGAAGTTTACTATACGTTTGAGAATGTCAAGCAGTTTAAAAATACATGGGCATTATGATCTCAAGTTGCAATGACCTAAAGATTGAAATTAAAAACAGGCTGGCCATGGCTAATAGCAAAAATAACTGCATGATATTATCGGGAAAGGAACATTGTAGACTTTGTAATAGCTATTATAAAATGAGTGTCTGATGCGTGCAGTTAAATATTTTATGTAGAACCTACCTTTGTTAAGCATTTTGTTTTGTTTGTTTACCAAGAGAGGAGCAAATTACATGGATGAGGAAGCCAAAATCAACACAAATACTTTTTAAACAGTAATCTAAAAATAACCGAATACAGTAGTACCTCCTGTAAGGGACACCTCCATCTAAGGGACATTTTTTCTGGTCCCTGTCCCTTTAAATTGGCACCTCCATGTATTTGCCTCTGAATAAGGGACAGTCTATTTAAGGGACAGTTACAGAGAAAACTTACATCAATTAATAAATAAATGCATCATATAAAGTATTGAATTGACTAGAATTTAAGAATCTAAAATTCAGCCGATGAAAGTTTGACATTGACGTTTACAAATATGATGTATTGTGAAAGTGTTAAAAAATTTTGCATGCATGTTTTATCCTCTTAGTATTTTTTTCAAGTAGGC
The DNA here is from genome assembly GCF_026930045.1 of Uloborus diversus. NCBI lineage: Eukaryota > Metazoa > Arthropoda > Arachnida > Araneae > Uloboridae > Uloborus > Uloborus diversus. The sequence goes on from NC_072731.1 coordinate 228,033,797, forward strand.
TAACAGTCTAAGGATAATCAACGGCTCATGAATAGCTTCGTGTAAAAAGCTTGAAATGTGAACACTGATTGAAATTTATATCATATTAAATTTTAAATTCCATGAAATCAATTAAGTTCATATACAGTCATGTTCAGCTATGAAATTACTTCAAAATAATTCATGTATATTACAAAACTATACCGTTGCCAATTTTTTTATTTTTATTTATTTATTTATTTATTTATTTATTTTTTTGTCGTGTCCATGGACAATTAAATGGCTCCGTGTGTCTTCAAGACCGCGCCCGCTAGCTGCAACGCATCTGTGCTGTAGAGGACCTCTCGAAGTTCTGAAGCCAGTGGCACCATACCCAGCTGCAGAACATGTGGGATAAGGGCCGGGCACTCAAGAATGTGATCCGGAGTCAGTTGGGCATCGGTGCAGTTCTTGCAGGGGATATAAGTTCTCGTTTTGTCGGGAAGAATTTTCATCAGTTTTTTTTTAAATTAATTTCAATTATTAAAATAATAACATTTTAAACTTAATTACTTTTAAATTTCAATTAGTATAAATCATTCTTAGAATTTCATCTTAAATGCTAATAGTGTATGTTCAGTACGAAACTGGACTGAGTAAATATACTGCGTGCATCGTTTCATATACCTCCGAAGAAGGGGCACCTCTATTTAAGGAACAAAATTTCCGGTCCCCTTAGTGTCCCTTATTGAGAGGTTCTACTGTATTTTAGTGATATGATGAAATAAGGATTTTAATGTGTTTTAAAGCTAATATTTATTCAAAATAGGAGATAACTCAATACATCGATTTGAACGGTCAAAAAATTTATCCACAGACTTTTTAAATTCTGGTTTGGGAATGTTCTTCTGAATTTGTATAGGTGCTTTTATAGCATCAAAAATAAATTAAAATCGAAATACATCGGCATTAAAACTAAAATAATTTTATGTAAAATATTGATAAGATATGTTGTCCTGTATGGGAGTGAATGCTGAGCTCTCAACAGGGCAGGAAAATACCTTTTATGGATTTTTGAGAGAAAAGTTTAAAGAAAAATTTTTGGAATTAAAAAACAAGACAACTGTTGGATTATATCTCGAATCAATTTGCATTAGATGCATCCCAAATACAGATTTCGGATAGTTCATTGAGCTGAAATCAACATTTAAACGAATGCGTTGAAAACTTGTAACTTCAAAGATATCTAAAAGTACAGTTAAAAGAAACAGCAGAGAAAACTGTTAGTTGAAAACCAAACTCTCAAAACACATCATGCAGTTAAAAAAGAAAAAAAAAACATTTGAGATTAAAAAAAAAACTTTTACTGAATCACGTTTAAAAACTTATTTTGTGTTAATCAATCAGTTGTTTGAAAATTCATTCTGAAGGTACCAAAATAAGAAATAAATAAATACCGTTGTGCAAAGTAAGAGTGACAAAAATAACGTAATAAATGCTTAAATTAGCAACAGTTTACAGACTATTGTTCTAATTCTTTGCTTTTCTTGGAAAACTTAACATATGGTAGCTCACACTTTTCTGCATTGAAAAAGGCGTTCTTTTAACCCCCTGAAACAGGTATTTATAATATAGTGCTATGTTGTGCATTTATTAGATTGTTTTTCCTGCTGATTCCTATGCATTTAAATATCTTTCGATTTTCATTTTTTTTTTAACTCAACAAAACTTTGGATTGACAGGTTTTACTGTTTTTACAAAAATTATGGAGCGATAGCATCTTTTCTTAACCAAACAATCTGCAAGAATGCATGACTTTTGAAAACAAATAATATAAATTAAAAATAAACAAAACAACCTTTATTTTGGTGGCAAATGATACAAGAAATTCTTTTTTTCGTATTAATTTTAATCGCACAAAACTAAACAGTACAAACATAAGCTTATATGCGTAGTGACTATGATTTATAATGAGCAACAGCTGATGTATAACAGGCAATTTTTCGCAATAAAACCTAGACGAATTCCAACCAATGTCAGTTGGAACAAAAGCTCAACAGCTGTTCAAATACCACCAAGAAATCGGTGACGTAAAAACTGTTAGAGTTGATGTAATGTGAATATTAAACCCGCATGTCAATTTCTTTTCTACTTCCCGACGCTTGGCTGCGCACATAATAGTTTCTTTTTTCTCTTTCTTTTTGTCCTGTTAATCATTAATGTGATTGGCAAATTAAAACATTCATTTTCAGTCAGTAACGCTTTTTTTCTAAAATGCTTCAGGCACTGATGATGAATCTTAACGAATTGATATAAAGAACAACATCATTCAGTGGTGAACTGAAGTTATTGATACTCATCAACAGTACTTGCAATAAATGTAATTTTTAAAAACTCCATGGCGGGTAGCAGAACTTTCAAGGATACTTAATACAGTATGAAATTCGGAGTTCGAGGAACTTAGGCATGTGTGTGTGTGTCCAAAGTTCAAAGTTTTTCGAATTCCGGAACATTACTATTTTGATTGCCTTCCCTTTTAAGGTAGACGAATACCCTTTTTTTTTCTTCAATATTTATTGCCAGTGCACTCATCACTTTTTCATAATTTAAAAAACCTTTTGTGTCTAACTCTTCGTTAGACACCATAGACTGTTATTAACCTCCATGTTGGAAATAATTGCCATGGGTAAATGTTTATAAATTATCACCCCAAAAACGTTTTTGCCCCCTAAGTTTAATTGATCATAATTTCAAAACCACATATTGCATGTACATTAGCTTCTACAGGTTTATATCACAGTAATATACTCAATTACTAAGTTTCAAATGCATCGAAATAATACTTTTTTTTAATAGAGCTGTTGGTGCAAACAAAATCTTTAAAAACGTGGTTATGAGAAAATCAAGAAAGAAAAAATAAATTTTAGTTACAAAAGCAGTTCATTTGGGTTCATTAATTTTCTTCTAGTTTTCTCAATAGTTCATCGATTTACGAAATATTTGCAGATTTGGAAAGAAGAACATTGGGACTCTCAAAATTTCTCAAAATAAACTCTTTTTAAAAAATTAGGGTACTCGCCTATCTTAAACTTCTGCTGACTGAAAAGAAACTATTGTGACACATGAGTGTCAGTCGTAGATCAAGATGACTTCCAACCTCACAGAAAAACTAATGTACTCAGAAAACTAACTATCGCGTATGAGTCATTTCATGTCATATCAACCAAAAAGAAAATCTAGACTTGAACATCTCAGATTTTCATGAGACTTGCAGAAATATCTCTTTGACATCTTATATTTATATATGCATAACTTAAAAAAAAAAAAAAAAATTGATTTCTGATATTTTGAATTCAAATTATGTTTTTTGCTATCACGAGTTGCTACAGGACCCTACTCATTGGAGTTATTGTTTCTTGAAACGGCTCCTATCCCCCAAAGCCTGCCCCTCCTCCTGAGCGCTTACGTGTGTATAGTTTTGTGTGTGTGTGTGCGTAGACCTATATGTTTGTATGCGTAGACCTGTGTGTGTGTGTGTGCACGTAGGCGTGTATGTATATGTGTAAAGGTGTGTGTGTAGGACATGGACGCCACCGACCAGGAGAAGCGGATTCCAGGGGACAGTGCTCAGGACCAGAAGAGTCGCGCCTGGAGAGGATGGTGGGCGGTGGTGCTGCAGAGGCCCCTGGTCCAAGCTGAAAAATCTGCGTAACTTCAAGGATGGCCAAGTAAGGACAAAAAGCAATCGTGATTGCTCAAAATAAAATAATAGTTTAAAAAACTAAAAAAACACGCTTTCGTAGCAAAATGAACTAAAAAGTTAAAAATAATCTTTGGATGATAGTCGTTGACCAATCACTGAATTTTAATGTCATACAAAAAAGCGTGGTGTGCTGTCTATTTACATTTTTGCTTGGACAACAAATGAAAGAAATTCAAGACAACTGATAAGAAGCCCCCCACGCTTTTTTGTATTACATTAAAATTAAGTGATTGGTCAACTACTATCATCCAAAGATTATTTTTCACTTTTTAGTTTATTTTGCTACGAAAGCGTGTTTTTTTAGTTTTTTAAACTATTATTTTATTTTTCTGTTTTTTAGTCTTATGTTGGAGAATTATCAGGCGACGAAATTACTTATAAAACGAGTGCGAGGTAATATCTTAAAGACAAGGGCATCCCGATGGGAAGCTACTGTGAGTCATCGATGTATGTTTGAGGAAATCATATTTATATTACTTTGAAAATTTGAGATGCATTTGAATAAAAGTTTTGTTCAACAATGGTCTGATCAGCAATGAATTTCCAATTGAAGGCTCACCTAAATTTTGGCATGAAATTAGTTAAAAACAATTATATTTCATGTTCTAATTACCTTGGAACATTGAAACAAATTTTGTCTGATGAAGAAAAATTAAAGGTTTTTGTAGCTATTTTTAAATAATTTTTGCGATGATTTTTTAATGTATTTTTTAAAATTTTTCCTTTTTCACATTGTTGGATTTATGCCAAAATATTGAATAAAATTGGAGGAAACTAACAATTAAAAGAGTTAATTAATTAATTTGATTATACAATATTGCATTGTCATCGGGTCTGAGGTCGCGTGCCAAATTTCAAAAGAATCCGATCGCAGGAAGTGGGCGAAATTTGAGCTGCAAGATTCCGTTACAAGATACATACATACATACGTACAGGTGAAGCTAATAAAAGCGTGTTAAAAAACAAAGGATTTTTGGGATTTTAAATTTAAATTATGTTTGTCTCAATCAAGAGCGTGTGTGTGCGTGTATGTAGGTAGGCGTGTATGTTTTTGTGTAGCATGTGCATGTTTATGTACGCGCGCGTTTGTGTGTGTATGTGCGCGCGTGTGTGTATGTACGCGCGTGTGTGTAGGCGTTCGTGTGTGTGTGTAGGCGATCGTGTGTTTGTAGGCGTTCTTGTGTGTGTATGTCGGCGTGCGTGAGTATATGTATGCGACGTGTGTGTGTGTGTGTGTGTGTGTGTGTGTGTGTGTGTGTGTGTGTGTGTGTAGGATATGGACTTAGCCTGGAGACGGTGCTCGCTAGAGGAGCAGCATCGGGAGCGGCCGGTCGACGTGGTGCTTCAGAGGAAAGCGGGGGGAAATAAAATTCTCATAATTGAGGCAGTGAGAAGCTGGAGGTAAATTCCAAAATTAAAAATTCGGAGATAATCAGTACAAATGGTAGGAGAGCCATCCATCTATTTTGTGGCAAGAGATAGTTGTAGTAGCCCTGGTATACAGGTGCTATATCAAAACTTTAAAACGTCCACTTACAGCTCTTTGCTTATCAATACTTTAACTGATGAATAACTAATTTTCGAAATTCGTCATAAAGCATTTTTTAATTTGTCGGCAGTGCTTCAAAATGTTGTAACTCAAATTCTGTGGGAGCTACAGAGTTGTGGGTTGATAGCGAATATTGCAGAAAATTGCAAGCGCTTTAATTTGACATGTAACTCGAGTACTTTTAAAGAAAAAAAATTTCTTCACAAAAATTTAAGCCATCGCGTCTTTTGAAAAAATAATATAGGATTTCTAATGTATTTTAATAAACACATCCAAAAATTTTCAAATGGTTGCAAAATGGCATCCACTTTTTTTTTTTATCTTGATTGATACTTTTGCTCGATCTGTTTCAGAAAAAAGGGACTTTGCATGTTTGCTTGAAATATTCATTGACATACGAACGATCGTAAGCCACAAGGATTTCCTCCATTACATCACACTTTATTAATCGAGGTTAAACTAACAGTTTCTGACATCACTGTTTGTATCCGCAGTCAGGTGTGGCTTTTATGCTTGACGAAGATGAGAGAAGAGTTCTATTTGTGATGCAACGGAACCATCAGTTGCAGTGAATTTGATTTCGAAAAGCTGTCCAGACAGAATGAGCGAAATCGAATACTACAATGAAAGCGTTTTTCGCCACAACGAAAAATATTTGGCATTGTAGTCAAAAATAACTGCATGATATTATCGGGAAAGGAACATTGCAGACTTAGTAAACTTTACTAATAATAAAGCGGAAAGACTCTCTGTTTGGATATCTCTCTGTCCGGATCTCTCTCTGTCTGTCAGGATCTCTGTGGCGCGCATAGCGCCTAGACCATTCGGCCGATTTTCATGAAATTTGGCACAGAATTAGTTTGTAGCATGGGGGTGTGCACCTCGAAGCGATTTTTCGAAAATTCAATTTTTTTCTTTTCTATTCCAACTTTAGGAACATTTTCCCGAGCAAAATTATCATAAGATGGATGAGTAAATTACCAAGTTATCACAACGTGGAACCGTAACATGGGCAAGCCAATTAGCGAGAAATTCATCATACATTATTTGTAAATATACAGGCGAACCAAAAACCTTTTAATTTTCTACTACGGGCAAAGCCGTGGGGGTGACACTAGTAGCTATCATAAAATGAGTGTCTGGTGCGTGCAATTTAATATTTTATGCAGAACCTACTTTTGTGAAGCATTGTTTCGTTTGTTTACCATGAGAGTAGCAAATTGGATGGACGAGGAAGCCAAAATGAATACAAATATTAAAAAAGAAAAGTAATGTAAAAATAACCGAATTTTTTAGTGATAGAATGAAATAAGGATTTTAATGTGTTTTAAAGCTAACATGTATTCAAAATAGGATCCATTTAACTCAATACACCGTTTTGAACGATCAAACAATTTATCCTCAGACTTTTTAAATTTGGTTTTGGGAATGTTCTTCTGCACCTGTCACTCTGCTTGGAACATCATCGTAAAAAGCTCCTTTCATTGTTGTTTTTAGTTTTGGGAACAGGAAATAGAATTGTGCTTTCGATTACTCCCAATATTCGCCTGGTCTATCATCTTATATAACTACAAACTGAACGTATGTACCTATGTATCTATGTCCAAGTTTCTTCTCCCGAACGACAGTGAACTGACCATCGAACCAGGTATTGATGGATTCATAATTTTCCCGTCTTTATGTTTGGCTACGATAATAATTAGCGGAGATATCAATTGAAAACTATTGATTATGACACTTAAGATTTCGACGTAAAATTCTTATTTTTCGAAGGCTTTCCTCCATTCAATTTATCGGAGGAAATTGAAATCCGGATCGGATCGTGGATATCGGAGGAAATCTAAAATTTTCTTAACATTGTAACAGAAAAAGAACAAAATCGAATTTTGGAAAAATCGCTTTGTGGTGCGCACCCCCATGCTACAAACTAACTTTGTGCCAAATTTCATGAAAATCGGCCTAACGGTCTAGTCGCTATGCGCGTCACAGAGATCCTAACAGAGAGAGAGAGAGAGAGAGAGATCCAGACAGACAGAGATCCAGGTAGACTTTCAGCTTTATTATTAGTAAAGAAAAAGGATGAAACGTCAAAAAGTGAGAGCAATTTTGATTGCCCCAAAACTGGAATTTTTTAACGAGCGGGGAAAGCCTATCGCACCAACTGACGAAATGAAGCGTTTTCTTGTCAATTTCCAGATGAGCACCTGCGCTAACCTTGCCACGAATTGCGTGCAACCGGAGGCAGTTCTGCAACGCCGGGTGGTCACGTGCACTCACAGAGTATCATTAGGAGTGATCTTGACCCATAATCAATGGGAAAAGAGTTCCATTATCGTACCCCGCCCTAATATATTATGCATTCCCGTCGTCTTCATTCCTGATAGTTGCGGACACGGATCCTTTTTACTCTACTTTTACAAGCTCTTCAAAAATATCTGGACTTGGATTGGAATGGCATGAAATAAAGTTTTTTATTTTTTAATCCAGTACATCACCAATGTCGTACTTTTTTGTTCATTAACAACAGTAAATCTCGTTTTTTTTTTTTTTTTTTTTTTTTTTTTGAACTTTTAACAAACAGAACTAATTTTAATCTTGGCAAACATTTTAGCTTAGTGAAGTTCAGCAGTTTTTCAAGATCACGGTTATGCTCTGTTACGATCTGGGAACTAGTCAGTGGTCATTTCGCTTGTACATTTAATGCCTGTACATTAAAAGCCTTCACATTTAATGCTGCCGTGTGACCAAGTAGCAGGATTTCCTGTTTCAGTGTGTATCAGTGTACAGTTTCAGCGTTACATGACAGAATTGATCTGTGATCCCCAACGATACTCACTAGAATCAAAGCAGAATTTGAATTTACAAATGTCTGGCCAGGGGAGAATACAGAAAAATATTTGGGGGGCGGGGGCAATATAGAAGAATGACCCCCCCCCCCCATGACTGAACTATAGTTTTAGGTACGAAAAATTTCTGAAACTGCTTGGGAGTCAATAAAAAGCAGGCCAGGAATATAGCACCTAATTGGAGATAAACGTTACAAATTAATATCATAAGCAATAGAACGAAGTAGTAGTTCAAATATTTACTTTCAAAAATAATTAATGAATTGAAAATATGCTGTAATCGTTCACATTTTGTATGCAAAGTGTGGAAGGATACTGTTGTTGACGGTTTAAGGGGGGGGGGGGGGTCATGACCCCCATTAAACTCCCCTTGTATCCGCGACAGTATCTGACACATATAAAGTGGCTCTGATAAGTTGAACCCTGATTTTGACAAAGTTTACTTCTTTTTGGGGTAAGAGAGAAGGGTAATTGGCGCTGAGTTGAGTTTTGCTGCTTTCGTAATAGTTTCGCAAACTAAAATCCTCGCCAAAACACGTCCCACTTTCACTGAGCTCCCCACAAAGAGGCAAACATTCTCAAGGTCATAGCCCAACGTTTTTGAGCCGCACTACACCTACAATGCTTGGTACATAAGTAAATATAATAAGTAAATACGATAAGTATTTATATTTTAAACTTGACAAATGAATGAACCTGAACGAGAAGAAAATTCTAAATCTCAAAATAACGAAAAATAGTTTTAGTGAAATTGTTTTCTATGACTTATTTGATGAACATTTTATAGGAATTTGTCTGAATCATTAATAACTTTATAGCTACTTTCGAAGTAACAACATTCTTGTAAAACAACATTCGTAGAAAAATGTTGATAGATATTCCATTTTTCTAACTCAATGCAGCATTCCAGAATTCGTATGAGCGTTGAATGTGTATTGAAGAATGAAGTGTTGAGTATGCTACTTATGCGGTATGATAAATCTGCCGCTGACCAAGTCCTTCAATATCATCCAATATGCTTACATAACCTTTAAATATTTTATTTAACATAATTGATTAACTAATAATCAACATCATTATAATAAATGGAATCACATATTTGATGAATTAATTCTTTAAATCAGAATATGGGGGGAAAGGAAATTTCAAACATACCACGACCCGGAAACGCTCTTCACACCTCTTTGCGCCCTTGTACGAGTGAAGACCTCCCCCAAGAAAAACACCATCTTCGTCGGAAGTATGCAACATTGAATAAACCCTCGATCAGAGAAACTGAAACTCGAAGCAACGAAACGGAAAATTCCTGCCTCATCGGCAAAGGTCGCGGAAACACCCTTGCTTCTTTTTTTTTTTTTGCCTCTCTTCTTGCTCCGGGAATGAGGGCAGACCCCCCTCAACTGGCAAAAAAGAAATAACAATCTTAGAAAAAAAATGCCTAATTATTTTTTTTCCTTCAAAAAGTTTCCGCCTAGACCGGGCACGTGACAATGGGTCGTGCTCACGTGCTATTTGGGTGTGGATGAACGCCGAGATCAACGCTTTTAGGGCATGCGACTGGATTGTCAAGTTGTGAGAATTAGTTTTGACTTGGTTGACACGTGAGATGGAATAATTCTGTCAGGAATAATTTAATCAGATATTAATTACTTATTTCCAACAATTAGGGCGTGACGTTCCACATGTGCAGGCGCTCCCCGATAGGACGTGACGGGAGGTCACTGTGACCTTCCAAAAATTTCCTTATTTGGCAAAGTTTGTTTGACGATTCAGCAAAATTAGGAATCCCATTCGACAAAACTTAAGTTCCATTCGGCAAAATTATCATCATTCGGAGAAATTTTAGGTTCTACTCGGCAAAATTATCATCATTCAGAGAAATTTGGAGTTCCATTCTGCAAAGTTATCATCACTCAGCGAAAGATGGAGTTCCACTCGGCAAAATTATCATCATTCAGTGAAATTTGGAATTCCACTCTGCAAAATTATCATCATATTCAACGAGATTTGGAGTTCCATTCCGCAAAATTCTCATCATTGAGCAAAATTTTGAGTTCCATTCGGCGAAATTAACACCATGTGGCGAAATCTAATGTTCCACTCCTCATAATTATCACTTCTTCAGCGAAATTTGGAAATTCATTCGTCAAGTTGAGAATTTCTGACCCCAAAATGTTTGGGACGCCCTTAAACGTACGCTACGACCTAAAAGACAGAAATTAAAAGTAAATACTAGCTGCGTCGCCCGGCTTTGCACGGTCCACCTCGAAAATAAAAGTTATGTCAAGTGACGCGAGATCAACACTCAGGCTTGAACCAAAAAAAAAAGTCAGTGAAATTTTGCGGCAGATTGCGGAACCCCCCCCCCCCAAAAAAAAAAAAGTAAACATTTTAAATCCCCTGATTACACGAAAAGCCTCAAAACAAAAACAAGAATTTTACCTGTTCATATTCGAGAAAAAAAATGGCACCAGATCTTTCATCTCCATGATTTTCTTCACCCGCTATACATTTTAATAAAAGCATTGTTATGGAAAGTTGAGATGAAGCACTGAATAATAATTTGAATGGAGGAAAGCCTTCGAAAAATAGGGATTTGATTTTGAAATCTAAGAGTCATAATTAATAGTTTTTAATTGATATCTCCGCTAATTATTATCGGAGGATTATGTTAAATAGCCAAACATGAAGACGGGAAGATGACGAATCCATCGATACCTGGTTCGATGGTCAGTTCACTGTCGTTCGGGAGAAGAAGCTTGGACATAGATAGATAGATAGATAGATACTCAGATTTTATATGTATAAGATATTTATGAGACACGCGACTCACACTTAAAACGAGCACTCATTTAACGAGATTCAGAATTTAACTAGGAAAATTGGGTCTTTTGTTTGGTAATATGCTACAAAGCGCTGGAGTTGAAATCATTGCAAAATAATTTTTTAAAACTATCATTGACAGCACACGTCAGCATTCCTAACCATTCCTTGACGTTACCCAATAACTATGTTTCCCTAGGATTTTCCAGATTTTCTTAATGCTTAAGAAAGTGAGGCAATGCTGAATCCAAAATGGTTTCAGAAAAACGTGATCTATTGACAGAAGTGATTGTGATGACTTGCAAGAGGAAGACACTCGCTGGTTGTAAAAAAAGGGCGTTGGGAAGTTTTAATATTCTTTAAACATAGATGAGTACATGATGTAATAGACCGACCGACAGTTTGGTTATATCCTCCAGAGACGACAGTTCTGTCCTCATTATCATCCATCATATTGTCCATCAGTCTGAAATAGACAATAACCGAGCTGGAGACAGGTGTCAACTCATTGAAACTGTGCCAACAATCTGGTGGCAAGTTTAGCTACCAGTTTGTTACATTTAGTTAATTCTTTTTTCGAGACAAATATTGAGATTAAAGCAATTTTTTTAATTTCAGTTTTAGAAAACTAAAATCAAATTAAATGCTTATGAACTGTTTGTTTATGCTCATTGCATGTGGTATGCAAGAGTAAGCTGCTGATGAATTTTCCCCTCAGATTAAATTTTTTTGTTATCAAATTCTGTAAGTTTTTATGAATAAACTTAAATTTAATTAAGGGAAAAGTTGAAAGAAAAACTTCAACAATTTTTTCATGAAATTTAAATGTTGGCACAAACGATTTGCAGAGCTAGTTTTTTTTTTTTTTTTTTTAGAATCAACTTCGGTACAAACCAACTTCAATACACATAAAATTAGCATGAAAAAAAAATGATAGGGGACAGAAAAATGTCCGGATGTCGTCCGTTATTTTCTTGGTCCATCTCGAAATTAGTTTGCATAAATTAAAAGTTCTTCTCCGCATTAACCTTTTACTTCAAAAGAAAAATACAATTCTAAAACATAGCGTGTCTATTTAAACAAAGAACAGAGTTTTAGCTTTAACGGTTTTTAAATAACCCACGATAGTTAATTTATGTAAAAAGAGTTATAAACAAAAACTCTCATCAGAGCCAGTTTTTTTAAAATGCAGTTCTTTTTCTGCAATTCCCACAATCTGCTTCCGCATTTTGATACATTGTTAAACAATTAAATGCTTTGAAAATAAAATTTTCAAAAGAATGTTTCTCCGGAAACACTTTACTGGCCATTTGTCATAATAACTAAAGAACTGTGACTTTGCAGCAGTGACCTGGTGACTTGAAATGCGAAACTGGTGTAAAAACAAATGCCTAAATGGGTCAAACTGTTGGGTTTCGCAAAGAAGTTTAGAATTGGAGCAAAATTTAGATGTCATCTGCAATTTTGCTACAAATTAGCTTAATTTGCACTTTCAGAGTTTTTTTTTTAATGTTGAAGATCTAATAAAGGCTTTCACAATAGTTTCTCATTCAACAAATACCAACCTTGAAGACTTTTGAAACACCCGTTTCTTGATGTCTAGGAATGTTATTACATAATGAATTACAATTTCTTTGAGATATCAACTTTTACTTTTTTTGGAACTACGTGAAATAAATTTCATTCGTGGTAGCGCAAGATAGATTTCGAATCTTCGAATTTAGAAAACTGTAGCCTTAGTTTTTCAAGCTCGGAGTAAGTAGTATAAGTATACTATGTTACCACAAAAAAAAAAAAAAAAAAAACTTCTTACCTTTTTTTTATGAGTTCAATTTTCATTTGGATTGAGTAATATTAAAAATAAATTTAGACCAATTTCCGTCCTTTTGTTAAAGATTCCTCGTGATCTGTTTCAAGAAATAAATATTTCTGTGCTAAAGAGTAAAAATATTTAAAAACGTTAAAAAAAGGTCCAACTTGCTAACATTTCGTAGACATGTTTCAGAGTTCCAAGGAACTCTTTTTTCAATGCTGAAAAAAAAAATCTTTGAATTTTCCCACCTGATGGCAGAATCGGTCCATAATGTTACACTTCCTCGGAAAATCATTTTGTTTTTTCTGCTGTGACAACTTCTATGTTTTGACGGATATTGTAATTACTGATTGGTGTGAGCTAAGTGTTTGATATAATTTTTATGCTTAGACGATTTCCATAAAACAAGAAATTTATTCTGGAACCAATGCAAGACAAATAAAGTTCACGTAATATTGCATAGAAAGTTATCGTACATCTAAATGTTAGGGAATAATGAACGAATGTCAAAATAAATATATTTTTTACTTAAAAACATCAAGTTAGTTGCTTTCCCTGCTGATAGAAGATAATCCACCACGCAAAATAAGCGCTTTATATCTTCAAGTAATAATTGAAGAATATATGAACAGTTCCATACGCCTCTCAATATTATTGAGATTATTTTTCGTATGTAATGAAAATGTATATAACCTGGAATTATTATTATTCACTTTTATAGGATTAACTAGTGGTACCCGCACGGCTTTGCCCGTAGTAGAAAATTAAAAGGTCATTTGGTTCACCTGTATATTTACAAATAATGGATGATGAATTTATCGCCAATTGGCTATGTTCATTCTCTCTCCCATTCCACGTCATGATAATTTCGTAATTTACACGTCCATCTTATGATAATCTTGCTCCGGGAAATGTTCTTAAAATTGAAATAGAAAAAGAAAAAAATCGAATTTTTGAAAAATCGCTTCGAGGTGCACACCCCCATGCTACAAACTAACTTTGTGCCAAATTTCATGAAAATCGGTCGAACGGTCTAGGCGCTATGCGCGTCACAGACATCCAGACAGAGAGATTTTGAGCTTTATTATTAGTAAAGATAAAGAAGATAAAGATTATATTTGTATTATGAATATTTTTTTCTTTCAAAAACTATTTTTTATTTAATGGTTTGTAGACAATTATGTATTATATAATAGTTTATAAAGTAAAAATATACCTATTTTTTAAATTTAGTTTACTTAAAAAGTAAAGTTCTAGCTGTAACAAAATTTACTTCGATCAAAAAATCAGAATCGAATTCAAATGTGCGACATTTGAAAGCAAACAAATGAGACTCGATTATAAATGACGAAAAATTTTAAAATATCTTTATAATAATGTTATTATTTTTTTTAAAAACTTACTCATTTCTATTAGGAATTTCGCCCTCAAAAATAGTTTCTTCAACCTTTAAGTATTTGGAAATCGCTACTTCCATTTGTTTAAAATAATTTAGATCCGTACCATCATTTCTCAAAACTATCTGATTCGAAGGAGAAAATTAGCGCTCAGAAACACTCAATCTTCAAACGTTCACGTATAACGGAATCGAAAAAGGAATGCATCTGGTTAATGCATGATGTAATACAAAAGCATGGAATAATTAGAATTGATGCATGATGCAATTCGAAATCATGGAATAATTAGAATTGATGAACGCAGTGCTGGAAATTAAAATGCTGCTGTTTCCCGAATTGATGAAACTGCTCAGTAGGAGGAAGCTTGGGACAATGGAAATTGGATGTTAAACATTTATTGCGTGTTCTTTCTTCCTCCAACATTGAATTGTTTAAACAAAAGATTCATGCCTCACAAGTTTGCGTTTGCGCTTTCTGCTAAAGCAGAGGTAGTAATTAAGAAGTTTATGTAGTGTAGCTACTTTTTAAGTATAGTTTTCCACGATGAAGAAGCAGCATGAAAACAATTGAAAAAAAAAAAAAAAGATAAATAGAACATTGTTTTGGTCGAAATATTTAGATATTTTAATTTCGTGTTGTTTCTGATTGTGCTGTAAGAGGAGAATAGAATTAATAAATATTGTAAAAGCATTTAGATGAATGTCTTAATTGACAATGATTGACGTCATAATTCTCTCATATCTGTATGTTTATGTTCCGCTGATAACTACTACATCCAAATGAGTTTCTTTTCGCTTTTCTTTAAAAAAAACTAAATAAAACTGTTTCTGACGAATTTGTGTTATTTTACTTATTTTTCGTGATTAAAATTAAAAGTTGCACTAACTTTTCAAATTACTAGAATTAAACAACAGTTTGCTTCGCGTATGTGTATACTTTTTGCTTGTCGATTTATGTGCAGTCTCTATACCTGAAATCACTTTGCTAACTCACAGGAATTCCATTTATACTTGCTTTTTTCTTTTTTCATGGGCACAAATGATGTTTGTCTTAATGAATGGCCATTTATTCAAAGAAAATAGATCACTCATATTACATTGTTGAAACTGAAGGTGAAAAACCAGTGCACACAACACGCAAAAAAAAAGGGGGGGGGGGCTTTTACAATCTTTGAGATCCATTACTCTAAGCTATTAGTAAGTTCGATAATCGAACTTTGTAAATGACAACTATATAATGTAAAATATGAACTTTATGCCTTGCCACTTAAAATAAGTTAAATTGGAAAGATTTTCGAGAAACTTATCATTTAAGGGAGTAAGCCTAAATCAAAATGTAATAATAATAAAAAAAAATAATAATCCTCTTATATACAATAGCCGATGATCGAGTAACCCGCGTGTTTCAGCAATGAAACTCTCGCTACGCCATGATAATTTGAAAATATGTTTTGGTAATGTTTAACATGTAGGGAACGGCTTTATCGTGACAAGGCTAAACCCGATCCGGTGACTTAACTGTTCTACTGGTAAGACTGTCTCATTTCAGGGGAATGAAGAAACAAAAGAATGGTCAACAATGAACGCTACCTACTGTAGTTTAGGGTTAGTCCACTGGAGTTAGGTTACAATTTCAACTATCAAAATATCACCAAACAGGCAATGGCTTCGCTCAAATGTAGAAGCAATTTTCACCCGTCATACCTTGACGGGCGACTTTTTAGTAATAATACTAATAATTATTATTATTTTTATTATTATAAAAATAACTAATTACGAAATAGTTAAAAAAAAAATACATAATAGAATTAGGAAATGTTAATGCTACAGGCGTAAGTATTGTGGAACTAATGAGTACAAAATGTTGAAATATCCATAATTCATCTTTTGCAATTTCCCAGAATCATCAGAGTGGGCATTTTTCGTTAAGAGTCACAATAACACTCCGTAAGTTTTGTCATGTTTAAACCTTAGGTAATGAAATGCTTGTGTCAAGTTTTTATTTTCGCAGTTCTTGCATTTACGGCAAGAAACTTTATATTGTTCGGAAGAGAGGCGCCAGAGCGAAGCGTAAGATCACAAAAGAAACGTTTATCCTGGTGGAAATTCTCGGTCCACGAGCCAGAAAGCTTTCATTCAGCCAACAGGAGAAGGAAAAGATGCTTCTTTTGGTGAAGCAACCTGAGTTATTAGAAGCAGGTAGTTGCTTTATAAGTGACGATAAACGGGGTAATCCCGTTTTCAAATATCCTGTCCCGTTGTCCCAGCTCAAACTGAAATGACTGTCAACTGGATGACCACCAAATGAATGTCACTGGATGGAGCCGCTTAAGCATTTTTATACCAATAAATTCAATCAGGCATAATTATTTAATGTGTTTCATGTTTTCCCGGGTCGAATGCACTCATATTATGGATATTTCCACTTATTATTAATGTGTGCTTTTGAAAAAGCACAGTTGCAAATAGCTGATCTCAAAGCAACGTTAGTTTTAAAATTAAACTGAATGAAATTATTTATAGAATTTCATTCTTATTAATTCAAGAATTAGTAAAATTAATACGAATTA
Organism: Uloborus diversus; assembly: GCF_026930045.1. NCBI lineage: Eukaryota > Metazoa > Arthropoda > Arachnida > Araneae > Uloboridae > Uloborus > Uloborus diversus. The sequence goes on from NC_072731.1 coordinate 228,050,515, forward strand.
AATTATTTGCAGAAACTTATTCTTATTAATTCATACATTATTTAAAAAAAACTAATGCAATTTTTAAAAAAACTAATTCCCAGAATTTTGAGTGGCCTAAACAGAATTTTTACGGTCATCCATAGTTAAAGCTATCTATTCTCTTTAAGTTATCCATAAAAAAAACTCGAGTTCCAATTTTTCTTGACGAGAATACAAACAAAGCCAGGCATTTTCAATTCGTCTAAGTAAACTTGGGAATAATTGATTTGCGTAGTTATATAAAAATTTATGATATTGAAATCTTGGTTATGGACACCACACTTGCTCAGAGGTTAAAGTATGGGCAGAGACCTTGCTTTACCCTTTCACTCAAGAAAAACATTTTGAGTCAAATTAATTATATAATTAAATTATTTTGACACATGAATGGAGAAAAGGAAGAAAATAATGATTTAAAAAAATAAATAAATTTTTAATCTTTGTTTCACATGTTTTGTTATACATCGTAAAGCAACACAAATGGGCGCTTCGTCTGGTTGTAGGTTTCTCTTCGCAGCAACATTTTGAACATTTTACATGTAAACTTAAGAGTAATAATTTTATGTCATGTACAATTGATCACTTTCATTAAAGCAAGAAATAAAATCCTTAACTTTTCAAACTTTAAAATATTTCAAGCAATTGAATTTAAATGGATCACGTAGGAAAAGAAATTGTAAATACCTTGGGATTTCCTTTAATCCTTTTAGAACGCATCAGTGTTCATCATACGAGTGCACCACGACATTTGATTTCATCAAGGGATACGACAATAACAACAACAACGCATTTAAGTTTTCTCACAACCATTTTAGTTCTTATTTATTGTTTCTATCATAGTTGTTTTCAAAAACTGTGAAAAGCTCAAACTAAGAAAATAAAATAAAATAAATAAAGCAACTCTATAAGCCCTATTGTGAAGTTCATGCTTGAAATAAAATGTGAACTATTTATGTAACTGTGTACGTACGACTTAAAGGGAATAAAAGTAAATTGCACAAGTTGATTGTTGTGATGGTTTAGGAGGGTGTTAACGTAGCGAAGGATAACTTGATGTTTCTTTTATGGATCTTTTGAAAGGCAGTATTTTTAGACTGTCCCGGCAAAGTTGAAGGTCAAGTTTAATTTGGTGAACATAGTTGATTTCTACTCTGTCACAAATTTCTAGGTATTATGAATCAGGTTTGAAGAGGAATTAAGAAATGAAAGGTATCTATTTGCTCACAGCATGGAGGCTAAAATTTTAGGAGCTTAATCTCCGCTTTCCAAGTGTGGCAATAAAGTTTATCTTTTCCAGAGGATGCCACCACTGCCTAACAAGTTCGACGAAAATGTCGTGTTTTCAGTGTAAATTTGACTATTTTAATTTTGCCAGGAAAACTCGAAAAGCGGAAAAGAAAAAACGATTACTACGGAAATGCAGATCATTATAGTGTGTCTGGGAAAGTAACTAAAAGCAGAAATTTTGGAACAAAAATGGGAACAAAAATATTTTAAATAATCACTCCGGCAAGATAACTCCGAGCATCCTAACACGCCGTAGAAGCATCAGTCCTCGCGGGAGTAGAGTTTCTACTACTATGCAACCCGCCTGCTCATCACCCACTTACCCAATCTATTGCAGAGATCCCGGCGGAAAATTTGAAAATTAAGGGTGGTGACTCATAGAAGATTTCTCTCCTTCTTTATACTCCATAATTCACAACGATAGCTCAAATTACTTTGCAAGTTTACAAAGCAAATGAAATGAACCGGCTTAATATCGGGAGTAGAGATTTCCGATAGCACCCGTATACATTTCAACCCGCAGATGACCAATACCTTCTCTGAGTTTTCTCGTTTTGCAACTGGTAATGAGTAGGTCTAAAATTTTACCTGAGATGATCCCATCCATTCCCCCCCCTCCCCCATTTTAGGGAAGTTTATTATCGCAGTTTTTAAGTACCTAAATGAGTCGGCTTTATGGTCGATGTTTAATAAATAAGATCGATTTTCTGTGCGATATTAATTACTGTTGCACCGTTGTAGGAAGGTTAAACAGAATCGCTGGATTGCACAGAACTTGGATAATTAAAAGACTTTAATACTAGTGCAAAATATTTACACACAAGCTAACGCTATTTATAGCAGAGATTTAAAAAATGTATTTTTGTAAACTTACACAACGGCAGAGAACTTCTTCAGTGTACTAAAACTCGCAGACCCTTTTTTAGGGTTACAAAGAACCCCTTTTCAATACACAGTAATGAAATCTTTCGAACATCTTTACATCCATAAGCTTACTTTTATTTACATTGAAAAAGAGGTTCCTTGTAACCCCGAAATATTAGTCTACATTTTTTTTTTTTTTTGCAACTTTGCTTTTTTTATGTTGTCGATTTCATTTTCACGTTTCAAAACAGGAAAAGTGGTTTTTACTACTAGTTCACTGTTAATACACGGAAAACAACCCCCCCCCCCCGATACACCCATTCGTGTCTTGACAATGAAATACAGTGAAGCACCGTTTATACGTTTTTGAAGGGACTGTATGAAAAAAGCGTACAAACGAAAAAACGTATAACAGGTATAGGTTAATGTGTATTAGACTTTGCAGGGACCAATTATAAAAACGTATAATTCATAAAAACGTATAAAAGAGAAACGTATAAACGGTGCTTCACTGTAGCTAATGAATGGCAGTTTCCTCGGAAACAGGCCACTCCAAATTTTCATATTTTCCATCTAGAATTATATCACACTAGCTGTCACTTTAATGGTGAACATTTTAAAAACGCAGCAGTCATATAATAAAATTATTTTAATTCGACACTATTATTGATTTTTTTAATTGATTTAATAATAAGTAGATTCAAAGTGATGTAATATTACAAACATCAATGTCAATCCAAAACATTACGCGGTTTTGAATATTTCTCCCCTATTAAATATCAAGACAACATAGAAGATAACATTCCTTATAGTCAACGTTGAATATTCATTGTTATTTTTGTTTCACACAACTTACGTCACTGATTAAAATTTGAAGGTTTTATTCCAGATCATGATCATAAATTGAAAGGAGGAATCTTAACTAACGAAAAAGAGAATTTCGATTTCCGATGATAAATCGCTTTCTCAATCATCAAACCTCGAGGCAAATCAAAGGGAGGAGGGAGGGAGGAGGAGGAAGCGAAAAAAAATTAGTTCACAAATTTTTGGTCTTTAAAGGCTCTTGTACTTCGAGTTGGGGGAAATATACTTTATTTATTTTCAAAAAGTACAAGTTTGTTTCAGGCATTTTAACATGAAAACTTGTTAGGGTGAAAAAAAAATGATAACACACACACACAATGATAATAATAATAAACAAGTAATAAGTAAATGGATAAAAAGCAAAACCATTGTAGAAAAATTTTGTTTTTCGCAATCACGAGTAGCAATAGGACCCTACTCATTGGGTTTCCTGTTTCTAGAAATGACTCCTTTCCCAACTATAATTGCGAAAAACAGAACTTGAATTCAAGATGTCCAAATTCAATTGAATGCCAGGGGTTGCATGCTAGATGTTGTGTGCTGGATGGTGTTTTTGTCTAAAGAGGATTGTGGTGAGTCGAGAAGTTCGGGTATAAATAAAATCGATTCCGGGGGACATGGACGGAGGACGAGGAGCCGGAGGAGTCACCATTCAGGAGTACCTGAGAGCGGAATGCGCTGAACCTCACAAAGGATAGGACATCAACCACGGTCAAGTGAAAACAAAAAGCAGTCGTGATTGCTCAAAAAATATTAATCAGGAGCGTCATTATAAAGTAATCTAGAATAGCCTAATAGTCTTTTTCCCTCCCAAACAGAACAACACTATATTTTCTTTGTGTGTGTGTGTATTCAGCCATGAGCAATGCGGTCTCTTCAATCACTTCCGACTACGATATTACGATAAACTGCGTGATTCGGTTAATAGGCAAAAAAGTTCAAATTTTGAACTGGCTACTGGTAAAGCCAGAGCTACTAATTCAAATTTTTAATTTTGGCACTTACATCTCTTTGCTTCTCACTGTCTCACTTGAGGCAGTGAGCAGCAAAGGGCTGAAAGTGCCAAAGTAGAAAAGTTCGAGATAACCAGTAGAAGTTTAGTTGTAGGTTGTAGGTAAACCTCTCCTCTATCTCGGAGCAAGAGATAGTATTAACGGCCCTGGTAAGTTATTTTTAACCGACATCAAAAAGGAGGTGGTTATTAGTTCATACCGTATTATGTTTTTTTTTGTTTTTTTTTTTTTTTTTTTTTTTTTTGGTCCAACACAGCGTCTCACCCAGTGAACCGATTTTGATATTTCTTTTTTTAATGGATAGGAGACGGATAAAATCACTAGTGGTCATAATTCAACTAGTACAACTATAAATTTAACCGTGCCCAGTTTCTTCAATATCACTCGCATATATTATGCATTGATGACAGCATATTTGAGTAACGGTATAAATGTTTCGTTCCTAACTTAGGATGATTTTCTTAAAAACTATGAGGAAAGTATACACATGATTTTACTTTTTGTTTTTGCGCCTACTTCAAAAATTACGTTTAAATGTATTATCGACGGTGTCCATTATTTTTCACTTTTTAGAGTAATTTTTAAGTCGTTTTTTTTTTCTTCAAAATTATTTTATGTATAGCATGTTTTAGAAAACAAATTCAATGAAAGAATACGTAGGACCTTACCTTTAAACGCGTTTTACTCAACATTTGAAAATGTCCACTTACATCCCTTTGCTTCTCACTGCCTCATATGATGTTTTTAATTATGTTGCTATTATTATAAATTACAAATTTATTTAAGGAGAATCAGCCAAGTCAGAAAATGCAACGCAAGTTTAATAGGAAATAATATAGTAAACTTTAATCCGTATTGTGATATTCATGACGCAGTCAATGTCTTGTTCTTTAAATTTAAACCTGTGTTTCAAAAAAAAAAAACTTTGACTTTAGATTTGAGTACTTTCGAATTTGCATTTTTAAAATCGGAATTGTTGACATGTTCGAAAAATTTGCTACACAATACAAATAAAACTCAAAGAGACCGACTTCGGTTAAACTAAGTTCCGGTTAAAAGAGTTTCGAATTATCGAGGTCCTCTGGTTGAGCAAGAAATGCTCATACGAGATGAATATCCCAAATGGCGGAAACTTTCTTACGGGAACACCTGCTGATGGAATGAGCACCAGGAGTAACAATGATGCAGATATTATGGCAATAAAGAATCGTCTGGGAATGTATGTCAGTGGCAAGAACTAGAGATCACGATGCAGATTAAAGTAGGCCAAAAACAAAGAGCAGACGACCCTAAGCTTCTTCGCCGTGTAGTAATTGTTTTTCCTTTTGCCTCTCTTTGACCTTTTGCTTTCCAAATAGAGAGAAACTAACAAAGAGGAGTCTCGCTGAGTGGGGTTTCAACATCATTTCTTTTACGACATTATCATGCAAATGACTCGGAGGAGACGGATTTATAGTTTCGATTCGACTTTTTTCCCAGGATCGTCTGCGGCCGAGTTGAGTAGTCATTCATTAAACTCGGAACAGGCGAGGATGAAATTTGGCAGAGATCTTCATTGGTCATAATTGGAGATGGATGTTCAACCTGAAGGAAAAGAAATTCTCATCATGTCTTCGAGTTCATGTCTGAAATATGTATTAGGTCTGGGTTCGTTGTGCTCGTGTCTTTGTCAATTACACTCTCATTTATAATCTTGACCCAATTCTTGTGATGGAGTATTTCTCATTTTCCTATTTTAAAGAATATTAAGAGAATTCACAATTCCAATAAACTATATGTGAGGCACTGCAATATCTGGTTAATGACGGCAGAAAGAGGTAAAACAAACAATTGGTCGAAACTTATAACTAGTTTTTAAACTTCATAAATGACAGAAATTTTTCATCGTGTTAATGGTTTTTTCCTCTCTTTCATTCTTTTGAAATTAAACTGTACCACAAACTGTCGAAGCCTATATTTTCTCAAAAAGGAAAAACGTAGAATGAAATATTTTACCTCTTTCGTTAATTTCTCAAGTTACCGCAAAGTAGCGTATTCAATCTCTAAACTTGCAAACAACACACAAACTATTTTTATGGAAACTGAATTCAATACCCAGACCCATTACACATTTAAAAAAAAAGGCATTGTATGAAGGAAAATTTAAAAAAAAAGTATTTTTATGAAATTGGAAAATTATGGTAAATTTTTGCGCGATTATTAAAAGAAAAAGTTTAAAAACTTTTCTATGACTTCATAAAAAAGTAACTTTATTTGAAAACGGGTTACTATAATATTCTATGAAATTTCCCATGCGTAATCTTTCAAACAGAAACGGGTTTTCCCACAAAACCGGATATACATAGCTATATCCATTTTTGTGGGAAAATATCTATACGAAATAGACACATAGATATACGCATATAGATTAAAGTAGGATTTGAACCATTAGGACATGATCGGGAAATAGCTAGACCTTTCAATAACATCGCTGCCTTGATTTCTAAGACGGGCTATCGGCACGGAAGCCTTCCGCTCTACCAACAATGCCACTGTACGCTATCATCATCATCATTTAGACTGCTCCGCGCTATGCAAAGTCCCGGTTTATCCTCATCTATATCATAACCAATTCACTGATCGAGTAACGCTCCTAACGTAATCAACACTGAAACACGCGCCATAGCATAATAATTTGATAATATTTTTTGGTAATGTTTGAGAAGCAGGGAAATGCTTTTTTGACAAGGCCGAACTGGATCCAGTAACTTAACTGTTTTAATGTTTTAATGGTAAGATTGTCAGGTTTAGCAAAATGAAGAAACGAAAAGTGGTCAACAATCAACGCTATCTACTGGAGTTTAAGGTTAACTCACTGGAGTTAGGGTTAAAATTTTAACCATCCAAATATCACCAAACAGGCAACTACTTTGTTCAAATGTAGAAGCATTTTTCACCTGTCATACTTTGACGGGTGATTTTCAAGTCTGTAAAGAAAAGTTGGATAAGAGGTACCTTATTCGCGACTCCAATAAACTATAGGGGGCGCTGGAGCTACTGTTTAATGGCGGATGAAAAAGGTAAAACAAACAAATGCCGTAACTTATAACTTGCTTTGACACTTAGTGAATGACATTTTTCATCGTGTTTATGGGAAGCTTTTTTTTCTATTCTTCGGAAATTACACTACACCACAAACTGTCTGAAGCCTGTAATTTACCCCAAAGAAAACACGTAGAATTTAATGTTTTACCTTTTTCGGCAGTAGTGTTAATCACCGCAAGGTAGCGTATTCGGGCTCTGGAGTTGCGAATAAAATACGCATAACTATGAAAACTGCATTGAATAATGAAATTTGATGGAAATAAACTTTCTTTTCAGAAACGCGTTTCTATATCACTCCGCAAAAAATGCACTTCGAAAATGATACATCATACTTGATCTCGTGCGTTAATATTTGGCCATTGAAAGTTTTGTTTCAGATAAAATTGTTTTGTGTTATATAGTTATTGCAAAATTTTTAATTTATGTTCAAGCAATTAACGGAAGAAAATCAAAACTGAAACTTTGTTAAGGTATTTTGCATAATTTGACGTTTATCAATCTAAAGTAAAGGTATGCACTATTTTCTATTTTAAATTTATTTCGCTGAATTATTAATTGCAGCTTTTTCACACGAATGTGAGATTATTTTCATGTGCTTTAAGTGTAATGCTACTGAAAATGTGATATTTTTGAATAGAAATTTTAGTTGCTGTTTGAAAGTTGGTGAATTTTCGGTGGCCGATCGATGGGATGAATATCAGAACCCAATGTAAATTTCCAAATGAAAATTTGGCGATGTAATGTCGCCAGCTGTAAATTTTGCAAAAAACATTCAAACACCAAAATAGCAATCTACCAACTATTTCCATCAACATTTAAATATATTCGCCATTTGAACGTTGTGGGGATATTTCGATAATTGAGAATCTGGCGATCTTCCTTCATTTGCGTCACTTTTTAACTCCAGCGCCTGCTCGAAAGGTATTTTTCTTTGCAAATCTAAACAAAGAGGTCAGAAACATCTATTCACATAGGGTTATTATTGCTATAAATCGGCAGGGTTACCAAAAAAATTATTTACGCCAAAAAAAGAGACGACCGTGCCAGATCATCACCGTACTAGAGTCAATGCCTGTTAACTGGCAACGATACATTTGATGACGTAAGCACAGATCGGCCAGTTTACCTTCAAAATTTTTCTTTAGTCCAACGAAAATCTTTTTGGTCCATAAATGTGTTGTCTAACTTCAGAAAGGTTACTTTTTCGTTTCCAAAGGAGAGCAAAAATCGTCATTTTTGCCCTGGATCTATGCGAAGTGATCCATTGGATGCTAGATTTGGGAAATATTGCTAATTAGCTGGATCATAATAACATAAGACAACTTTGAATCCGAATCATAAATGTGGTTGCAGCAGACTGTAAATGAGTCTTATGGCTCCATATGAGTTTTGTAGCATTGTGAATGATTATTTTTCTAATGAATTGCCGAGTGAGATGCACATAAGTAATATCTGTCTCATCTTATTGATAATTTACCTCCAGTACAAGTACATAATGATGACAAAAAATGTGATTCTATGCTACCTGTTATATTATAGTTAACTGGACATTGCATTTTCTACATTAAAGTTTCAAGTATGATGTCGGCTCAAGAAAGACTGACCGTCGATAGAAAATTATCTTTGAATTCCTCGCATCATTTGATAAAAAAAATCCTGACAGAGAGGGATAATTTACCTTTATCCCGTATGTAAGAAATGTAGTAGTTTTGTCTAGTTACAGCATTAGGTATTCAAAAGTTGCTACCTTATCCACTTGGGTAAGTATTTTTGAAGTGTTCGTATAGGAGTAAAAACTCGCCAATCGACAATGTTATCACTCAATGAGTATAATTTTGATTTTTTTCCCCTAGCCAACAGTCTTTGAACTAATTCAGTTCTAGAGTATAGTAAATAAAAGATAGTTTTAGCTAACGAAACTTCTGTTGTATTTTGAAAAGTTGTTGCTGTTGCTACGTCTAATAAATCTTAGAAACGAAAGTTTCGACACTGAAGAAACAGTCTTAAGATTTGTTTAATTTAGTTGGCGATTTATTTCAGAAGAACCATTCACGGTTTTCATTTAGCTTGTTTTTCGTTTGGCGAACAATTTTTTGAGCAATCACGATTGCTTATTGCTTTCATTTGACTGTTTTTGGCGTTCCTTTGATTTTATTTTCCCACCGCCACCCTCTGCAGCATCACCGTCGACCGGGTCCTCACGTTCCTGCTCCTATATCGAAAGCCGTCTCCAGGTTGAATCCATGACCTACACACATGCGCATACATACACAACTACACACCCACACGCACACGTACGCACACACACATACACACACGCATACATACAGACACCTACACATACACACATACTCACAAAAACATACACACACATACATACACACATCTACTCACACATTCATGCATACATACAGACACCTACACATACACACATACACCAAAACATACACACACACATACACACAACTACCCACACTTTCATGCCTGCACACAGACACAAACATATATGCCAACACACATACCCCCCCCCCCCACACACACATTCATATATACAACTACCCACACTCTTATGCCAGCACACAGACACAAACACACATGCCTACACACACATACACATACCCTCTACACACAAACACACATACCCCTCACACACAAACACACACGCCTACATACACACACTCGTGATTGCGAAAAACATAAAATGAATTCAAGACGTCAAAATTCAAATTAATTTTTTTAGACTTTTTTTTATTACTAGCTTAATTCAATCATTAGGCGAACTACTTTTTATTTTAAAGTAACATTTAGTCATATTTAACGGTTCGTTTTATCATAAGTTATTTAATAAACAAAATAATGCATGGTATCGCAAAAAAAAAAAAAAAAAAAAGGTTAATCAAACTTGGCAAGCGTAAATAAAATGAAAAATAATCGCCAAGATAAAAGATATACCTTTTGAAACTGTACTTCTGCTACACTAATACCTGCAATACCTTTACGATATATATTTTCTGTAAAAATATGTATGTAGTATACTTATAACTTTGAAATTTGAATATTTTCAGTTTTCCTCTTAATAAAAATAAGAAATGTTTGCTTTTGATTTAATTGCTTGTACATTCAAACTTTTTATTTTAAGAAGTAAATCTTTTTACTTTTCTTGAAAGGTTAAGTGTTCATACAGTGAAACCTGTGTAAGTTGACCACTTGCGGTGCACTACTTAAGTAGTCAACTTAAACAGGTGGTCAACTTATAGAGGTTGAATTATATGATAAGAGCTAATTCTGTGCCTGCAAATAGCGGTCAACTTAGACAGGTGGTCAACTTACAAGGGTAGTCAACTTTACAGGTTTTACTGTAATACCTTCCTAATCAAAAGAAAGGTCATTCTCAGGGCCAAATATTTTATTCTATGTTGAAGGTGAAGACGTGAAAAGCAATACTGTGTCAAATGACGCACTATGACAGAAACATACCGCCATATAAGTTACATCATTAATTAATATTAAAGTTCCATAGAAATGTAAAACTCGAAAAAGAGGAGCAAACATAAACGATATTTTCTTGTTTCGCCAAGGTAGAAAATAAACAAGTTGCCAAGTAAAGTGACGCACCTATAACAAAAAAGTCTTTTTGGCGGATTATTATTGATGGATTTTTTAATGTTGGTTTGTTTGTTTTCAGGATTATTTTAATCCACTTTTTATGTTATTAAATGAATTAGTTTTTATTTGGCGGATTTTAAAAGCTTAATTTAATTGTTTTGTGGATATTTTTGCATTGTAATGGAGAATTTAGTCTCATTTTATTGATTGTTTTGTTAAAAATGTAAAGAAAGAAAAGAAAAAAAATATATAAAAAAAATTAATTTGAATTTTGTCATCTTGAATTCAAATTATGTTTATGGCAATCACGAGTGTGTGTTTGTATGTGTGTGTGTGTGGGGGGGGGGTATGTGCATGTGTGTAGGCATGTGTGTTTGTGTCTGTGTGCTGTCATGAGTGTGTGGGTAGTTGTGTGTATGAGTGTTTGTGTGCGTGGGGGCGGGGTATGTGTATGTGTGTGTAAGCATATGTGTTTGTGTCTGTGTGCAGGCATGAATGTGTGGGCAGTTGTGTGTATTTGTGTGTATGTGTAGGTGTCTGTATGCATGCATGTGTGTATGTGTTTGTGTGTGCGTGTGTGTTGGTGCGTGTGTGTGTAGGACATGGACGCAACCTGGAGACGGTTTTCGCTAGAGGAGCAGCATCGTGAGGCCGGCCGACGCGACGGGTGGTGCTGGCAGAGGGTGGCGCCGCGCCGGTAGGGAAAATGATAGCACGCCAAAAACAGTCAAATGAAAGCAATAAGCAATCGTGATTGCTCAAAAAGAAAAAAAAAAAAACAACGTATATATAGATTCGCCAAAGTAATTTCTATGTAATTTAGGCTAAAAATTGAGGCAAAGAATAACATCAAAAATTCTCTTCAAGTTAAAAATTGCGTCAAAGAAAATCACTCTAAAATTCAGTAATTTATTTATTTATTTATTTATTTATTTATTTATTTGTAATTTTGGGAAAATATCGCTTACTACGGATTTTGAATCCAACTTTAATTTTCTGTTTTGAAGTATCAAATACTTAAAGATCAAAAGAAGCGGTGATATGAAAAATTTAACATGTATCAGGATTTCTGTAACACAGTAGTATGGCTGACGATCGGCCGATGTATGATAACGTCATTTTTCAGTTCACAGGCATTGACTCTAGTGCGGTGATGGCCAGATTCTCAACTGTCGAAATATCCCCAACGTTGTCACTGAATCTGGGGATGTTATAATAATTTAGATTTTGACTGGTTTACCAAATTTAGGCAATAAGCGATTTGTTTTGACAACGTTGACAAAGCAGATAAATATTAGTGAAGCCAAGACCTCAATAACATCAAAAAATTTGGCGGCTAATGAAAAAAAATTGTGTCACCCCCAAATCCTTTACATGTCGAAAACGTCACTGGTGATTTTTTGTCATTCCCCAGTAATCGAAATTCTTCGAAAACATGGCCTGTAAAAGGTCATCGAACTATATTTTCATATCTGTTGCAATGCAGCGCCACTTCCAAGAAAATAACTAGTCACAAGTCACATGCAGCGGCTTAAACGGAAAATGTCTTGATCCTTGTAAGGGGATACTTTGGTAATTGAGATTTTTTCGCTGTCGCCAAATTTCAGGCAGTATTTTTGAGCTTTCGTTCTGTCTTTCTCAGCAAGGTAAAAATACTGGGGCATTATCATAGCATGGAATGCGCCGAATGGACGAAAAAAAGAAAAAAAAAACTCTCTTGGATTAAATAGTTGATGCCGTTTTTATTCCATACTAGTGGCACCCGCACGGCTTTGCTCGAAGTGGAAAATTAAAAGGTCTTTTTTGATTCGCCTGTATATTTACAAATAATACAGGCGATGAATTTCTTGCCAATTGGCTTGCCCATGAAACGATTCCACGATATGATAACTTAGTAATTTACTCGTCCATCTTATGATAAATTTTGCTCCGGAAAATATTCTTAAAATTGGAATAGAAAAAGAACAAAATCGAATTTTCGAAAAATCGCTTCGAGGTGAACACCCCCATGCTACAAACTAATTTTGTGCCAAATTTCATGAAAATCGGCCGAACGGTCTAGACTCTATGCGCGTCACAGAGATCCGGACAGAAATCCAGACAGATAGACTTTTAGCTTTATTATTAGTAAAGGTAAAGAAGCTGCCTTTTTACATTTCAAAGAAAGTTTTCATGTTAATTTATTTAACGGATTATTTTACTTTTAATGTTTTAATTCAATATTTGGCACTACAATTATTTGGGACAATTTATCTTATTTTACTGTTAATTCTGTTTGGTACATATGTAACGCCTTGGAAGCAGAAGTTGCCCTAATGCGCCAATAAAGAGCAATCGTTTGGCGCATTAGTTATTCGCACGCGCATGCAGTTATCTTGTGGATTCATTGTTGCCTTGTTTTAGCGATAAGGGAAACCTGCCAAATATTATAAAAACCGCCAATTCTGTAGCTGCGGTGGCATTAATACGTAAGTGTCGCACTCTTTAATGGTTTGTTTTGTTTAAAAACTAAATATTAAATTTTAAATTCCACTAATTTTTATTTTGGCAACTTTCGACAAGCAGATTAGAGCTTTGTTTTGACTAGTTTGTCGAAAAATGTTGGAAACACGATAAGTGTTCCACATTGTGCAATAATTCCAACCTTTGATAGCCCGCTCATTGCAAGTATTTTCAAACCGCAATAAAAAAAAGGGGGGGGGGGCTGACAATTGCCCAGTACTGATTCCCTCCCTCATAAATGACAGGTTTAAGCTTTACTGTCACTTCATTTGCAAATATAAGATCAAATTTGTCTCCTCGATGAAGTATTACATTATAATAATTGTTTTGAATTAGTTACAATTGATATTAAACACGCATCGTACTATAATGTTTTCCAAATTAAAAATTCATAGAATTAAACTGCATTTCACAACATAACTTTTGATTCACGTACCTGAGTACACCCTTCCCTACTTAATTACTAAGTAGGGAAGTATCTCTTTTTTTAAGTAGTATCTTTTTTTCACAGTATCTTTTTTTTAACACGCTTTTATTAGCTTCACCTGTATGCATGTATGTATGTATGTATCTTGTAACGGAATCTTGCAGCTCAAATTTCGTCCACTTCCTGCGATCGGATTCTTTTGAAATTTGGCACGCGACCTCAGACGCGATGACAATGCAATATTCTATAATCAAATTAATTAACTCTTTTAATTGTTAGTTTTCTCCAATTTTAATCAATATTTTGGCCTGATCCAACAATGTGAAAAAGGAAAATTTTAAAAAAATACGATAAAAAATGCTCGCAAAAATTATTTAAAAATATCTACAAAAACCTTTAATTTTTCTGCATCAGACAAAATTTGTTCCAATGTTCCAAGGTAATTAGAACATTAAATATAATTGTTTTTAACTAATTTCATGCCAAAATTTAGGTGAGCCTTCAATTGGAAATTCATTACTGATCAGACCATTGTTGAACAAAACTTTTATTCAAATGCATCTCAAATTTTCAAAGTAATATAAATATGATTTCCGCAAACATACATCGATGACTCACAGTAACTTTCCATCGTGGTGCCCTTGCCTTAACTTTAAGATATTACCTCGCACTCTGTTTTATAAATAACTAGCAAAAGTACCCGGCGTTGCCTGGGTCAGTAATAATTATTAGAAAAAATCGTTACTTGCTTTTGTTTTCTGTTTTAAGTGAAAGAATTTAAAACACATATTTTTGACGTGATTAAAAATCGAGTTTCTTCCTTACCCATAAAACTAAAATAGCAATAAGTATAAAGAACAAAGTAGTATTGATTTAGAACCGAAAGCACTATATTTAAGCATATACAAATTTAAAAAACATGAAATTAATCTTCTCATGTTTAAAAAGATTAATCTGTTGATACTTTTTTTTTAACATGGAGTCTAAAACCTTCTCTGTATGGCTAATGAAGTACGAAATATTTAAAAAAAGTAGCTGCGCTCGTAATCCCCTTATACTTGCTTTAGTTATTTCGGGAAATTTCAATCATTGTGGCTCTTGGTGCGATTTTACCGAATTTGCGAAAGTCGTTTCGGGGTACCTTCGATGATGCTCCCCCATTCTTTCCTTACTTTGTAAAACGATATGATATTAATTTTCGTTACAGAGATATCGTCGCCAGATGCTGAGATATTTTTGGTCACCATAAAATGGCGCTAAACAGTTTCATCCGAAATGTTACCAAAATAAGTAATAAAATTTGGTGATTGTTTGAAATTGTGCAAAAAGGAAAATTAATGGAAGTGTTTGTGCTGTTTATGGATTTGCCTAATTTAGTTGCTGGATTATTTAACACAGTAAAAAAAGTCTTTTGAAAATTCTTTGATTGGCGATATTTTGTTTACATGGTGAAAGCTGAGAAACATTATGACGTAGTCTTCGGCTTCAAAAACAGCAACGTTGAAGAAACTGCCAAATGCATCAGCTACGGAAATCTTTCTGCAAAAATTTTGGCGATCTGCTGGTTGTTTGGATAATGAGTAAGTGTTCAATCAGCATAAATAATAATAAAAACCATTAATTACATTAAAGTTCTGTTTAAATGGAAAATCATCAGCCAAATCATGTATTATTTGCCAATCTTGTGCAAAAATCTTACTTCAAGATTTGACTTGAGAAAAGCCTTGAACAATCACGAAAAGCAAAGCAAGTCAATAATACAACAATTGTCGCTATCGACAGGGAGTTGAGGTGATACACTAAATACTGTATTGAGTTGAGGAAAGCCTTCGAACATGGATCTAAAAAGCTCATTAATCGTTTTTTATTCTACTTAGAAATTTCGAACAGGTGCCATCTTCAGCAGAAAAATCAGAGCTTTCGATGGACATATAATGTAAATATGTGCAAGTATTTTTTCATCCCAATATTAGAGAATTTATACAAAAATTGTGTTTTATTGCCCCCCTAAGGGGGTTTTGCTCCCCATAACGGGACGAAAACTACCCTATGTGTTATTCTGATGCATAAGCTATATTATTGTAAAGTTTCATCAAAATCCGTTCAGTAGTTTTTGCGTGAAAGAGTAACAAACATCCATACATCCATCCATACATCCATACAGACAAACTTTCGCATATATAATATTAGTAAGATGTCGTCAATTCTGGATGAATATTTCAACTGTAAGACTAAAAACAGAAAAATAAAATATTAGTTTAAAAAACTAAAAAAAAAACACTCTTTCGTAGCAAAATGAATTAAAAAGTGAAAAATAATCTTTGGATGATAGTAGTTGACCAATCATTTAATTTTAATGTAATACAAAAAAAGCGTGGGGGCTTCTTATCAGTTGTCTTGAATTTCTTCCATTTGTTGTCCAAGCAAAAATGTAAATAGACAGCATCCCACGCTTTTTTGTATTACATTAAAATTAAGTGATTGGTCAACTACTATTATCCAAAGATTATTTTTCACTTTTTAGTTCATTTTGCTACGAAAGCGTGTTTTTTTTTTTAGTTTTTTAAACTATTATTTTATTTTATTTTCATTTTCGTCTGTGAAGAAAGTAAAAATCTCCGTGTCAAAAAAATAAATAAGTAAACAAAAGATTGCTACTTAAAGCAGAAAGACATACTCAAATCTTAGGGCCTCTCCTTTCGTTTTTACCTATTAGTAATCGAATTTTTGTTTAAATAATCAGGTTTTGTACATATACCTCTCTGCATTGATTTCTTTTTAAAAAAAAGTGCATAATTGCAGCGTGTTTTGGGTTTTCCGCGCATAGCTTGGGGATGGCCTCACCGTCGGCTCTGCGACCCAAGCAGTCTGGTAGGGATGCAACCGGTTCTCCACCAAAGGCTGAACTTTTCAATTGGAGGTGACACGGAAATGTTTTTTGCCGGTCAATTATAGGAAATGCTTTCTCTGCTGCGGTACGCTAATGGCCTTCCGCCGATAGCAATCTTTCAGCCGTAAGGAAATATCGGATCGAAACCCGACTTGTCATTAGCATTTAATTGAGCATTCTGATTTTCACGCATAGTTTATAAAATGAATCAAATTTGACGCGTAGAGAAACAGATCCGATGGAGAAACGTGTGATCGACGAATATTTTCTCGGGTTGTTTCATTTTGGTTCTTGAATGTCATAAGATACTATTACCGGCTCTATTGTATTTACATGAATCTCATGACTTTAGTAAAAAATATGATAGGTAAATATTCCTGCGGGAATTGACAGGATCTGATTTTCCAACGGGCCCCTGCAGTAGCGGATACAGGAGGGGGGTCACTCCCCACTCCCCTAAACCGTCGACACTATTATCCATCCATCAATATTGTACCTAGTGTTTGCAATACCGGTATACCGAATACCGGTATTGGGAGCTGATTTGCAGTTTCGTAACACCGGTATTGACTGAGGTATAATACCGGCATTTTCGGAAATTACCGGGATTTGCGGGAAATCCATGAATATAGAGGCCCCGAAGAGGTTTCAAAAATGCAGATGATAACTGTTTTACATAGTTTTGGGATAGATAAAAGGGTCCCTAAAGATGCATCGCAACAAGCCTCCGAACCTGCAAATCTGCCATAGCTCATGTGTATTTGTTACCTGATTGACTGAAATAAAGACTGAATACCACCTAGTTCTGCAGTTATCAGTCATGCATATGCAATGAGAAAACGATGTGCCATTGTAACATAACCCTCACTTTCTCCAATGTACAATTCAAGAAAATCCTTGCTACTGAGTTGAGTCTACAGTCAAAGCATTTTTAAATCGAGTCTCGGGGTAATGAAAACAGTCCATGAAATCTTGACAATATTTAAGAGGTTGTTTGGATTCATCGAAAAGTTAAATCCCCCACAGAACCTCAATCCAGCTTTTCTTGTACCATTGCAGACCTAAAAACCATCATTTCGGGCAGTTGTTTGGAGAAGTAACTTTTCTCCATAACTTGGTACCTTATAGCATAAAGAATTAAGATTACCACACGTTGTCCTGTGCCACGGAAGAAGTTGTCAAGTAAGTCCCGTGCCAGCAGCCGGAACAGAGTCAAAGGCCGAAAAACCGCAAGGGACTTTTTGAGAAAATAAGAACATTTCCATTTTGAAGAACACTTTTTTTCATGCTGATGTGCTGGTTGTGTAGGGAAAACAAAGCTCGTTCATGCCTTACGCTACATTGAAGGAAACCTAACAGAACCGAAGTTGCATTTTGCTAATGAGAAACAATGGTAATTCAATCACACTGATGTATAACTAATTGGGGGACTATCTAAGTTGAGGAGCTATAAAATACATGTCAATCATTATCACTATTTTGATGCCAGAAAACATGTGCGAGCTACTATTTGGCACAATTGTCTCTTTCAAAGCTTTATGTTATTCATTACCAATATTGATGATCCCAAACTAGCTTTATTCCAACTAGCAGATAGTGCTACCAAACAAATATTAATGGTACTAAAATAGCTAATAGATCAGCTAGCAGTCCTTCGTCGTCTGAACTGCTGAATGAAACCCTGCGAGGAAACTTTGCCTTCAGCAATGAACCCCAAGTTCTTTCTCTTTATTTACTATCTTATTTTAATAGCTAAAACTTATCTCTCTTAGTTCACCGCAATTCTATGGAAACTGAAAATGATGAGCTGTCCACCAGCACCGAAAATCTTCGGACGCAGGGAGACCAACGGGGTATGGGTGACTTGAATGAAACAATGAGGAACAGCAACACAGGAGGCGATCCTGCTTTCATAAACAGTTCCAAGCGCTTACGAAAGGAACTAAACGACATCACCCTCAATCCGCCACCCCTTTGCAGTGCGGGCCTGAAAGCCGATAATATATATCAGTGGGTTGCCACCATAATTGGTCCACCAGGTTCCCCTTACGAAGGTGGTGTATTCTCTTTGAGCATGGAATTTCCTACACAGTACCCTTTTAAGCCACCAAAGGTAAGAGTTTTTATTTGTTACTTTAAAAAAAATTATAAGTTCTTTCAAACCTATCTGACCTGAATTTTATTTTGTAAGTATTTTTTTTCTTTAAACTTATTTTCCCTTTTTGCCATAAAAAACAGCAGTATGCATAGCGTAAGTCTTTTTGTTTTTAAGTAATTTTTTCTTATATGTCATTAGCAGCACATATAACGGAAACTGCCACAGAGGATGAGGCAGTGAGAAGCGTAGGGATGTAAGTGAACTTTTTAAAGTTTTAGCAAAATGCATGCTAAGTTCAAAACCTAGGTATACTTTCATTGAAAAGTTTTCCTAAATCATGCTCACTAGCAGCACCTTCCAGGGCTACTATTACCATCTCTTGCCCCAAAAACAGATGAGAGTTTTGCTTGCTATTTGTACTAGTTATGTCGAGTTTGTTGCTTTTGCCACTTACTACCCTTTGCTTCTCACTGCCTCAAATGTCCTTCCTAGAGGGACCTATACTGATTGTGCTGCAAACGTTCGCGTTGAGTAAAATGAGACAGCTATGTATATTGTTGTATGATGTTACTTAGCGGTATTCTCGACTATTGGTCTAACAGGGGTGTTTTGAGCGTGGTCTCCGTTTATAGTGTAGCTCTGATGAGTAGAGTCATGACCTTAAATGTCCAATAAATTTCTAGTTCTGAGATCAGTCTTGAAACTTTTGAATCATACCTTGTACTTCCGTGCTACGCGCAGAAGTCGTATCTGCATCTGAGTTCAAAATGAGAAATTGCCGTTTAAAGTTGTGTGCCTCCATGTATTGATACACAAATGCAACTTTTAGAGAATTTTTTTTTTCATATTTCCCCTTCACATATGACTATAAAACATTGTATTTAAGTAACATATGTGACAAAGAATCACTTATTGATCGTAACTCAATTTTGATAAAAAGTGCAGACACGACTTTTGTGCTTATCATGACAGTGTAGGACGCCATTTAACTCTTTGGCAGCTCAGACCTAACCTGTACTTTCCAAACTTGTTAGGAAAATTAACCTTTGCAATTTAACTAAAATTTTATAAATAAATCGAGTTAAAAGGACCTGAACTCACACGAATTACACCCCCATTCGAATAATATTCACATTAGAAGGGAACGAGAAAGAGTCTTTCTCTTGATAGCTAACTCTTGATATGAGGCGTTCAGAGCTGAAGTGGATCAAGTCCACAAACGACTTGATTTACTTCAGTTCTGAATGCCGCATTTAACCTTTAGGCGCTTATCATATTAAGTATTCATAGCTAAAGTAGATTCAGTCTTTTTCTACTTCAGCTCTGAACGCTTCATATACTTGTTGATTAATCAGTGGAAACTTCTCAGTCTTCTATTATGTCAAAAGCATCACAAGTTACTATAATTGAATGCTTGAATTCGCTCGTCCTGCAACCAATTATTTTATGCGGCCGTAGATTTACAGCCTTTTATTCCCGATATGGTCTGTGATCATCCGCCGTGTACGTAACGTGGTTCTGAAAACAGTGAGCGACCACATAAACCAACTGGCAGAACGCTAAGATATCATTTCTGAAAACCACATCTTCAGAACTGAATCCTATAAGAGCCCATTGAAATTATTGCACTTTTTGCATGAACCAATGACTACGTCCTCAGTTAACTGAAAAGTGAATTGATATATCAGGAACCAGACTTGCCAAAATACGTTATCTGACTCGTTTTATCATTTTGTGCCAATGAGGTAATCTAATTCCAAAATTCCTGTCAGTCAATGAACAGCTCCTTTTTAAACAATCACGACAGCTTATTGTTTTCACTTGATCGTAGTAAGCGTCCCATCCTTTTTGAGGACCTCCAGCTTGGGGTCCCGCGCAAGGGTGCTCCTCTTGAGTGGTGACTCCTCGTCCATGTCCCTCAGAATCGACTTTATTTATACCCGACCCTCTCGAATTTACACAAATCTCCTTAGACAGTAACTAAAATTAAATTTTTTTTAAAAAACCCGGCTGAGTCGCAAATGTAGAATTAAGAAGAAAAATGGAAAATCCTTTTAAAAGCCTTATACCATTAAAATCAATTACAAGTATTTATTTGTTACCGAATAGAAACTGACAACAGATTAAAATTTTAAATCATAGCTTTTCTTTCTTTTTTTTTTTTTTTTTTTTGAGCAATCACGATTGCTTATTGTTCTCACTTGACTATTTTGAATTCCTATCATTTTATTTTCCCACCAGCACCCTCTGCCAGCACCACCGTCGCGTCGACCAGCTGCTCCTCTTGTGAAAACCTTCTCCAGGTTGCGTCAATATTCTACACTTACACGCATACACACACACGCCTACACACACATACACACTCTCATGCCTGCGCACAGACACAAACACACACTCCTACACGCACAAACACATACACACACTCAGGCCTGCACACAGACACAAACACATATGCCTTTATACACGCACACACGAACGCCTACACACACACGCGCGTACACACATAACACTGCATACACAACACGCACACACATGCATACATACACACATACACACGCACCCACACACATGCGCCTACACAAACACACACACGCTCGTGATTGCGAAAAACATAGTTTGAATTCAGGATGCCAAAAATTCAAATTATTATTATTATTTTTTTTTTTTTTTTTTGTCGAACAGTGAATTCGGTTACAATTGCGTGATTAAAATCTTAGGCGTATTTAAAATCTGCTTTAAAAAGCGTAATAATTTGAATGCTATATAACATGGAAGTTCCAAATATATTCTATTGGACGCAGAAAAATACTCTTTATTTTGGTACTAAATTTTAAAAAATTTAAATATGTTTTCATTGTAAAAATTGCAAAAAACCTTTTAGAGGTTTTTAATTAATATCTTCGTTAATCAATGTCATCCGAAGACGCAACCTAGCTAAGAACACTCTCGATCAACTCTCCTTTCGAACAAAAAAATTTTTTTTTTCAAAATCGGTCCATTATTAAGCGCTAAAGTACCACAGACAGATACACACACACACACGTCAAACTTATAACCCCCTTCCTTTGCGTGTCGGGGGTTAAAAACAGCATCCAGCACACAACATCCAGTCTCTGGCATTCATTTGAACTTTGACGTCTTAAATTCAACTTGTGTTTCTTGCAATTTTGATTGCGATAGAAGATAATTGTAGAAACATGAAACCGAACGAGTAGGGTCCTATCGCAATTTGTGTTTGCGAAAACCAATGCCAAGGACTGGACGTTGTATGCTAGATGCTGTGTGATGTTTAAAATTTCTTTTTTTTTTTTTTTCGTTTCAATTTCAATTCCAAATAGGAAACGACTATAAAATTTTGCGTTTGTTCCCCCAACAAATCTTAAGGAAGATCACAAACAATTGACATCAATAAAAAGGTTTTTACAGCCAAGTACCAAATGCCCGTATGTGTGTATATGAATTTTTCTCTCTGATGATATTTTTAACCCTCGACACTCAAAGGAAAGGGGGTTATAAGTTTGACGTGTGTGTGTGTGTGTGTGTGTGTGTGTGTGTCTGTGCCACTCTAGCGCCTAAACGGATGGACCGATTTTGAAAAACTTTTTTTTTGTTCGAAAGGAGAGTTGATCAAGAGTGTTCTTAGCTAGGTTACGTCTTTCGATGACCCTAATTAACGAAGATATTACTTAAAAACCTCTAAAAGATTTTTCGCGATTTCTGCAGCGAAAACATATTTAAAAATTTAGTACCAAAAAAAAGAGTATTTTTTTCTGCGTCTGATAGAATATGTTTGGAACTTTCATGTTATATGGAATTCGAGTTATAACGTTTTCAAAGCGGATTTTAAGTACCCCTAAGCCTTTATTCAGAGAGTGTTGCCAGTTTCTTTTTGTAAACAAATAAAATACTTGACGTTGATTTTCTTTATTATTATACTAATAATAAAGCTGAATGTCCTCTGTCAGGATCTCTGTGACGCGCATAACGCCTGGACCGTTCGGCCGATTTTCATGAAATTTGGCACAAAGTTAGTTTGTAGCATGGGGGTGTGCACCTCAAAGCGATTTTTCAAAAATTTGATTTTGTTCTTTTTCTATTTCAATTTAAAGAACATTTTCCGGAGCAAAATGATCATAAGATGGACAAGTAAATTACGAAATTATCATGACGTGGAATGTGAGAACGAATGAACCTAGCCAATTGGCGAGAAATTCGTCATCCATTATTTGTAAATATACAGGCGAACCGAATGACCTTTTAATTTTTCAACTACGGGCAAAGCCGTGCGGGTACCACTAATAAATAATATAAGACTTTTCAAAGGATTTTCAATTTTCCCCCAGTTGCGACTCAGTCGGGGTTTTTTAAATTTTTAATTTTATCTTTGCTTGTTAACCCGCGACACACAAGGAAGAGTTTTATAAGTTTGACGTGTCTGTGTATCTGTCTGTGGCACTTTAGCGCCTAAACGGATGAACCGGTTTTGAAAAAAAAAAATTGTTCGAAAAGAGAGTTGATCGAGAGTGTTCTTCGCTAGGTTGCGTCTTCGGATGACATTAATTAACGAAGATATTAATTAAAAACCTCTAAAAGGTTTTTCGCAATTTTTGTAGTAGAAACATATCTAAAAATTTAATACCAAAATAAAGAGTAATTTTTTCTGTGTCTGATAGAATGTGTTTAAAACTTCCATGTTATATAGAATTCGAATCATAACGTTTTTTAAAAACAGATTTGAAATACGCCTAAGAATTTATTCACACGATTGGTAACCGAATTCATTGTTGGCCGACAAGGAAATGAAAAGCAATGATTTAAATTTTATATCTATTGCCAGCTTCTATTTGTTAGCAAATAAAATACTTGAAATTGATTTTTAATATAGTATAATGCTTTTAAAGGGACTTTAAATTTTCCCTCTTGATTCTACATTTGCGACTCAGTCGGTTGTTTTCTTTTTTTGTATTGTGCATTCGCTCAAAATGATAATTTTCTGTGCTGTAGGTGAAGTTTCTGACTGAGATTTATCACTGCAACGTGAGTTCACGGGGTCACCTTTGCCTGGATATCCTGAAGAATTCGTGGAGTCCGGCACTGACAGTGTCTTCGGTGCTACTTTCGGTTTGCTCCCTGCTGTCGGATTGCAACCCGAAGGACCCCCTTGTTCCTCACATCGCCAGCTTATACCTCTCCAATCGCAAGGAACACGACCGACTGGCTAGAGAACATACTCGTAGACATGCGTTTTCCCAACCCTAAGCTAGAAGACTAAATTAGATGAACACTCATTTATTTTGATAACTCTAAAGACAAAAGAAAATATATACATATATATATACATATGGATTTCAATGTATTGTCAATGAAATCAAAATTTTTATGAACACGTATAATGTAAATAAAAATAAATTTCTAAGAAAGGTGTTTCATTTTCTGTATCTTTAGACGGGAAACTATGCGTCAGAATTTTCGAGTGAGTGCAAATGGCTATCCGCCCCTTAAATGTGGGGCAATGAAACCTGGCAAAGTTGAACAATGGGGTCGTTTCCAAAATTTTAAAAGTATTTTTTTCTGAAAGAGCATGTTTAAAAACAAGGATCTGACCCTTTTTTGACAAATTTGTTTACGTTTAATATTTAAAAAAAATATTTAAATCGGAGCGCTTTCATTGTTTAACGCTTCTGTCGATGACATCACAAATGATGAAATGCCATTCACGGTGCAAAATATTTAATTCGCATCTTTATTCACGTGTATTGGCAACGATGTGGTTGATAGCAAGCGCAGAGCGCGATATTTAATTTGCTGCTTGACTATCATGACGTGGAAACATAGTAAAAAGATGCGGCAAAGTGCATCATTTGTGACGTCATCAAGACCACGCCTTGTTTGAAAAATTGGACATTTTAAAAAATTATTTTTAAAAATAACTGTTGGGAAAATGAAAGCATTTTCTAAGACCATGTTATTTTTTTTGCTCATTCTATACATTTCAATGACTAAAAGTAGTACTTTTAACTGATGGAAACCACCCCAGAGTGTGAGAATTTCTCACACTTTTACACTTCGTGAGTTTCTAATTTTCGTATATATTAGAAAAATGCAATTTGAATCGTTAAAATATTCAGTAACATCGAGTAATTCAGTTCCTGTATTCTATTCTAGAAGAGGCATATTCAACTCAGTTGTCTTCGAATAGATCGGATTCTATTTAAACGTAGCTAAGAAATTTACTTCTTATAGTGGCAAAGAAAATTTCTGATTGATTGTATTAATGATTGTATTTGATTCGATCGAATTCTGTTACAGTTGAATATGCCCCTAAATCAAACATTATAAAAATCACTACTTTTTTGGCGCTTTGTTTTGTTAGAAATTAAGGGTAGTAGGACCACCTATTAAAAAAGCTAGATTGGTAGGAGAGAGTCAGGAAGAATGGGACCGGTGCTGCATTTGTTCCAAAATAAAACGTGAAAAAGCTTTTCTAGCTTGTCCAGCAAATGTAGCAGCGAGAGTCTACTACTTTTGGACAAGCTGGAAATAATTTTTCACATTTTTCTACAAGAGTGTAGCTCCGTCCATTTCTCCAGACTCTCCTCTACAGAAAAAAAAAAAAAAGGTTGTGGAGAATAAGTTTTTAAGTCCTAAAGGTAAAAATAAGACGGTTTGAAACAGCGCTGCGTTACCTCAAAACCAGCGTGGTTTGGAAGTAAACGGACTTCAAACAAATTTCGTATAAAGTTTAGTTTCCGTGAGACAGTGCTCTTTACCTCACAGGTGCAGAATTGTACTTCAGCGTTCTAATTTTCGAGCAATAGTATTTAGCATCTTTCAGAGCCGTAAACAGAAAATAATTTCGGGGAGGGTTTAAAAATTTTCATTCGGAGCTTTGCTCTATTTGTGCTAATGTTCAAGTCGTCGGGTTATCTATTATGAAAGCGTTTTATGCAATTAGTATACATATGAAAGACATTTGAGTTTTGGAACACTATTTTTTGGAAATTTTTAAATATAAACAAACAATTAAATGTCAAACCGAACTTTTCGCGGGAGGGGGGGGGGTTAACCCTAAGAACCCCCCTTGTGTGCGGCCCGGGCTTCTTTTACAAGTTTTCGAAAGATTGCATCACGTAATACTTTTCTGCGCAATGCATCATTTTGAAAATTTCTACTTACATCCCTTTGTTTCTCACTGTCTCAAATCTGATTTAATGTGTATTCCGAATAATATGGAGTGATTCAAAGCTAACACTTCTAAGAATTTCCAAACTCGTCTGAACAAATAATATTCATATGATTCATATTTTCAAACTTTGGCTAAATCACATAAGGGAGTGTTGGATTGATACACCTGTGCACGTGTGCACCGTATGCTATATAGGTTGCGATCTTTCAAACCAATTAGCATTTACTCTGAATATGATTTTCGCTGCACTTCTCGACAGAAATGCCCTGTCAAATCTGATGAAGAAAAGTCTATGTGCAAAGTTAATTTATAGAAATGATTTTTTTAGTAGACCCATTTTCTCCTCAATCAGCATGACAGTCGACTATAATAAAAGCAAACAATATTCTTCAAACATCTATGCTAATATTATAAAGAGAGAGTTTTGCACCTTCGTTTATTGATTTCGAGGGCAAAATCTGGAACCACTGCACCTACTTCAAAAATTCTTTCACTGTTTGACAGATAGGGGAATGTAGGGCAAAGTGAAGTGCTGAAATATTAACTCTTGTTTCAGTGCTACCTGGTAATATTTTAGCTATGTACTGATACATGCAGTCTATTCCAGTCAAGAAAAAAATTACCTCTGACGATCAAAGCATGTGATAATACAAGCAATTTTTAAAAATTGATACTCATATTGCTTTAAGTCAAAAATTATTTTTGCTATTATGAAATGATTTCTCGTTCTTAGCATTTTAAATACTAATTGAGATCTACCTAATATTCGGTGCAGCATTTATTTATTTTTTATATTAAGCTTATTTTTATTTTTTATGTTTTGTGCAGTTAGGTAGTGAAGTGCACGAGGGACAAAGAGGATGGAGCAAAACGAAATAGTTCATTTCGTTTACTTACTCAATAATTTATGAAATCACTTACGTATGCATTTATTAATGAATTCATCTGCGGTAGATACGTATATACGCGTACGTACTCGAGTAGACACTTACATACAAGCTTATGATATAAATGTACAGGGTGAATTTAAACTCTTAGACAAAATACTAAAAGGTGTTTGAGGGAAGGATAAGAAGTAAGAATCATAAGAAATGTAGGGTCTGGTGGGGGAAAGTGGTCAATGGGGTAAAGTGGTCATACGTCAAATAAATGCCTATAGCTTGGAAATAAATGTTCGAGTGAATGTGAAAATTTTATTTTAGGTTCAGGGAGTTAGAAACTACATTTTGAATACAAAATTTCCAAACCTGGCAAAATTTTATTTGGTAAAAAAAAATATTTTGTGTAAATATGAAAATTTTAAAAATCTAAACACCTCTTTTAACTTCTTTGGGAAATTTTGTTTGTTAGAATTATGAACAGATTGACGGCATAGGAAGCTTCCTACATGTCTTAAGATTGCTTACTCATTAGCAGTTAGCTGAATCTATTTTAGATAATTTTTTAGAACAATTTCAGTAAGATGGGGTAAAGTGGTCATAATATTAGGCTTAACGAATATTGTTCTTCTAATGCCACTTAAGAGTTATGTATAAGGCAGATATGAATTAAATATTAATTTCACTTAATATGTATTGTTTTTACCGTAAATGGGGTTAAATATACGAGTATATACGTATGCATACGCATATACTAGTGTAGGCACGTATACAAACGTATTCACATAAATGCACCAATAAATACGTCTATGGGTATCTGCGATATGGGTATTTTTTATCTATGCAGATATACATTCGACTATATAAGTATATACTTGCTTTTACGCGTATGTATACGAACACTTATATACTCAGGTAGACACGTATATACACGTACGTACTCGAGTAGATACTTACATACAAGCATATGACATACAAGTATACAGGGTTAGTTTAAACTCTTGGGAAAATTTTTACCAGGTGTTAGAGGGGAGGATAAGAAGCAAGAATAACAAGGAACATATGGTCACAAACACAATGCTGACGCGCTACATGCATGCAAAGCCAAAGACTGATGGATGCAAAACAGGTCACAAATTTGTTACACTAAGACAATTTTGCACAACATTTTAGGTTGTAAGAAGGTTTTAAAGCGATTGAAGAAATTTGCGGCCTGCAGCTGTAATGCATGCGTCGCAATCACAAAGCACTCTCTGTTTTAATAACGAGACTTTTGAAAAACTTTCATCCGTCGCTGCGCCTTTGTTGCGATGCGTGTATTAGAACTACTACGGGCCGTAACTTTTAAAAAGTGCTCTTAATATTTCTTAAAAACTAAATTTTGAGTAAAATCATCTTTGTGTAAAAAATTTGTGACCTGTTTTGCATCCATCAGTTTCTGGCTTTGTGTGCATGTAGCGCGTCAACGACCATAAACTCCTTATTATTCTTTGCTTTTTATCCTCACCTCTCACACCCCTTAGATTTTTGCTCAAGAGCTTGGATTCACTCTGTAGGCATACATGTATGTAAGCGTATATACTCGTGAATACATATATGTACTGGTTGACGAGTATGTACGGACACATAAACGTACGTATTCTGTACGTTTTTTCAGGTATATAATTGTGTTTACACGTATACATACGTATATACTCGTGCTTCCATATATACGTGTATATACGTGAGTAGACACGTACAAACACGCACTGGATGCATCCACGAATTAACTCGTGTATACCCGTATATACATTTATGTACAGTTATGTATATACCCACATGTACACTTGTACATATATGCGTATATACGTCTACTATACATGTATATACTCAGGTATGCACGGTATCTACTCATATATGAACGTGGTTACTCATGTTTACACGACACGTATATACTCGTGAAGACACGCATATATTAGTGCATATACTTGTAACCATAAAAATAACTGAAATATACAAATATTAGGGTTATTTAATACGGTTTTGCATTTATTTTTAACTATGACCACTTTACCCCATGCTATGACCACTTTCCCCCATCCCATGGGGTAAAGCGGTCATAAATACAAAGGGAAAAGAAAGTGTTACAAAACTAATTAAATCAATATTTTTTCTTTAATAATGCAATGTAAAATAACAACAAAAAAAGTTGAGGTGTTTAAATTATTTGTTGTATTTATTATCCACCAAAGTTGAAAACCTACGATTTTATGACCACTTTACCCCACCAGACCCTATAGTCACAAACACAACGCCGACGCGCTACATGCACGCAAAGCCGGAAACTGATGGATGCAAAACAGGTCACAAATTTACTACACAAAGACAATTTTACACAATATTTTAGGTCTTAAGAAAGTTTTAAAGCGATTGATGAAATTTGCTGCCTGCAGCTGTAATACATGCGTTGTAATCACAAAGCACTCTCTGTTGAAATAACGAGACATTTGAAAAACTTTCATCAATCGCTGCGCCTTTGTTGCGATGCGTGTATTGGAGCTAATACAGGCCGTAACTTTTAACAACTGCTCTAATATTTCTTAAAAACTAAAATGTTGGGTAAAATCATCTTTGTGTAACAAATTTGTGACCTGGTTTGCATCTATCAGTTTCTGACTTTGTGTGCATGTAGCGCGTCAGCGACCATAAGTTTCTCATGATTCTTTGCTTCTTATCCTCCCCTCTCGCACCCCTTAGATTTTTGCCCAAGAGCTTGAATTCATCTGTAAGCATACATGTATATTAGCAGATATACTCGTGTATACATACATGTACTGGTGTATACACGTAAATGTACCTATATACGTCTATACAGGTATATAACCGTGTTTACACGTAAACACACGTATATACTCATGCTTTCGTATATATATACGTGAGTAGTCATGTACAAACACGCACTGGATGTATTCACGAATTAACTCGTGTATACTCGTATATGTACGTACGTACACTTATGCATGCGTATATACGTCTACTATGCTCGTATATACTCAGCTATGCAAGTATATACTCGAGATATAAGTGCATACACGCATATGATGTTCGTTTGTACGCGTAATACTCGTATATACACGTGATACGTAGATACTCGTGTAAACACGTATGCACTCCTGTAGGTAATCACGTATACATGTTTATACATGTATACTCGTGTATACCCAAATGTACTCGCGCATATACTTGTAACTATAAAAATAACCGAAATATACAAATATTAGGGTTATTTGTAACGGTTTTGCATCTAATTTTAACTATGACCATTTTACCCCATGCTATGACCACTTTCCCCCACCCCATGGGGTAAAGTGGTCATAAATACATAGAGAAATGAAAGTGTTATAAAACTTCCTAAATTCAATATTTTTTCCCCTGAAATTCAATGTAGCATGATCTTTAACAAAACAATGTAAAACAACAACAAAAAAGTTGAAGTGTTTAAAGAATTTATTGTTTTATTATCCACCTAAGGTTCAAACCTACGATTTTATGACCACTTTACCCCAGCAAACCCTATTGATTATTCCACCATTCCTAAAGGGGACTGTTTTCATTGTATTGAGAAAAAAAAGTTCTTTGAAAGGTGAAAAGTTTGAAATTAAATTTTATTACAAGAGCACAGAGTTACACAGATATTCCTATTTTTTTCATTTTATACATCTTTTTATTCTTTCTCTGACTCCATCGTCAATCGTCGATGCCAAAAAGTGTGTGGGCATTAGACGCATTTTCTGCCTGCTCTAATAGCCAGGAAAATTTAGGCTGAAAATAGGGTCGATGCCCCACAAATTTATAATTGGATAAATTT
Source organism: Uloborus diversus (assembly GCF_026930045.1). Classification (NCBI taxonomy): domain Eukaryota; kingdom Metazoa; phylum Arthropoda; class Arachnida; order Araneae; family Uloboridae; genus Uloborus; species Uloborus diversus. The sequence goes on from NC_072731.1 coordinate 228,081,082, forward strand.
CTCAGGATTAATTCCTGAACATGTGTAGAGCGAATCCTGAAAAGTCCTCTAAGTTCCTACGTGAGCTTCTATCCAAAAAGGCGGATCAAAGATGGCCGCCAGGTACTTTTTGCTTCCTCATATATATACTATGTAAAAGTGAAGATTCTTCAGTTCTGAAAAAAACTTGTACGTTCTATAAGTAACAATTGTTTCGATATATAACCTAAAATAACCAATAAAAAATTTCAAACATTTGTTTTGACACCAAAAGCTAAAATTTCTATATTCTACGTAATATGCAGCACCACACATGCGCTACTAAAATGATTTTTTTGGAGTATTATTTTTGAAATCATTTCCCTCGTATCTTAATCAATAGTAATTATTTTTCGACTCTGAAAAATGCTATGTACTGTGCATGAATTGGTGCTTCTGTTTTCCTTGTTTTCTCTTTAAAAAGCTATATACATATGAGGCAGTGAGAAGAAAAGCAATGTAAGTGGACATCTTCAAGTTTCGAGTAAAACGCGTTTAAAGATAACGTCCTAGGTAGGCTTTCATTGATTTTTTTTCTAAACCATGCTGTACAGCAGCACCTACCAGGGATGCTAGTACAATCTCTTGTCCTGGACAAATGAGAGGGTCCCCTACTATTTGCACTGGTTATATGCAAATTTTGCCACTTACTTACCTTTGCTTCTCACTACCTCATATAAGATCTGTAAATTGTGTTTTTTGTCTGAAATGCAAATTTTCTCTTTGAAAATTGAATGTGATGTATTTAACTCCTTGAAACTACTATAAATTGTAAAATGGTTCAAAATTCCTTTTTTGATATGAAGTGAGAATAAAAAAAAAAAAAAAACACTCTCAGTAACAATAAAAGTTCGTCAAAAACGGTTCAAAGCTTTTATTTTTAACTAGCGGTACCCGCACGGCTTTGCCCGTAGTAGAAAATTAAAAGGTCATGTGGTTCGCTTGTATATTTACAAATAATGGATGATGAATTTCTCGCCAATTGGCTATGTTCATTCGCTCTCCCATGTTACGGTTCCACGTTATGCTAATTTGGTAAATTACTCGTCCGCGTTATGATAATTTGCTCGGTAAAGTGTTCTTAAAATTGAAATAGAAAAAGAACAAAATCGAATTTTTGAAAAATCTCTTCCAGGTGCACACCCCCATGCTACAAACTAATTTTGTGCCGAATTTCAAGAAAATCGGCCGAACGGTCTACACAGAGATCCGGACAGAGATCCAGACACAGAGACTTTCAGCTTTATTATTAGTAGAGATAAAAAGGTCATTTTAATCTCAAAATCGTATTTTTTACACATTTTATATAGCAAATAGTTACTCAAGAATGATTTTTTAAATTTAAATTTCCATAAAACTAAATGACAATAAAATAAAAATATATTGCTGAAAAATTGCTGCCTTCAGTTTTAAGAATTTCTAATGGGAAATTTAAACTTCAGAGGGAAAAAGGGGTTGTTATTAAGAAATGAGTGTCCTGTTCAGCCTTCTACAGCTTTTCGCCAGGATTTCTGCTGTTCTCAAATCAAAAGATAATTTACTAAATCATTTCAGGTATAAATAACCCCCTCAACAACCCTCGCTTTTTGATCGAGTTTCTCTGAGAAATATTTAAAAAAATCAAGTGTAGCAGCTACAGTGGTGGTAAAAAAAATTGCATCACCCGCGCCGCAAAAGAGAGGAATATCATCCCGACTGCATTCAACACACAGTCAAGCATCCCGCATCCCAGATGATTTGGGGATGTATTTCTGATCAAGGAGTTGGTGGGCTTCACTTTGTGCAAGGAACAGTAAACGCTCAGGTGTATATTGGCATTTTGGAGGAGAAATTGCTTCCTACTATCCGGGACCACTTTACTTCCGTTCCAAACGTCTATTTCCAGGCTGATTCTGCTCCGTGCCATAGGGCAAAACTGACAAGTAACAATTTAAAAACCTTAATCCTGCCATTAGACTTAAATTGACATAGGGTTAAGTAATTTTTTTTTCTCTAAACTCATACGCAGGTTCAGAAATGGAAAAATGAGCATGGGGTCAGTAGTTTGCCTTGGCCCGGAAACAGCCACGATCTGCGTAAACAATGGGGTCGTTTCCAAAATTTTAAAGGTATTTTTTTCTGAAAGAGCATGCTTAAAAATATAGGATCTGACCATTTTTTAAATAATTTGTTCAAGTTTAATATTTTTAAAAAATACTTAAATCTCTGCGCTTTCATAGTTTACACTTCTGCCGTGTGACATCACAAACGATGAAATGCCATTCAGTGTTGCCATTCACGGAGAAAAATATTTAATTCGCATCTTTACTCACGTATATTGGCAACGATAGGGTTGATAGCAAGCGTAGAGCGCAATACTTAATTCGCATCTTGATTATCATAACGTAGAAACGTGGTAGAAAGACGCGCCAAATTGCATCATTTGTGACGTCATAAGGACCACGCCTTGTTTTCAAAATCGGTCATTTAAAAAATTTAATTGAAAAATAACTGTTGGGAAAATGAAAGTATTTTCTGGCTCCATGTTATTTTTTTTTTTTTTTCACTCATTCTATCAATTTCAGTGATTAAAAGTAGTACTTTTGACTGAAGGAAACAACCCCATTATCAGATTCCTGCTGTTAAATGTTTATTTCATAAGGTTTGCAGAATTTCATACAGTCATCGTTAATCGGTCGACCAAAACTTCTCACATAATCCCATTGTTCTGAAAATGCGAGGATGATGCTTTTTTTTTTTTTTTTTTACCAGCACTTCATTATTGAATCAGTAGGGCCTAGTGTTAAACAGCTGCTGATCAACTCGTCCATCACAGATAGATGATTTCTTATCCACGCATTGGAACGGGATAAGACAGATATATAAAAATTCATATGCCTCGAATACGTCAGGTTCGGGTTTCTTCTGAAAAAATTTCTCTTTGTGTGAGGCAATGGTTTTTTATGGATAACGGGTGAATTATCAGCTAACATTGTAGAGAAACAAAGAGGAGTGAGGTGGAAAAATTCTGAGACTGTTGCTTTTGAATAAATCTATCGAAACAATATTACTTTTGGAGCATACAGATTTTTTTATAACTGAAAAATCTTTACTTTTGACAGAGATATCAGGAAGGAAAAAAGTATTAGGCGATCATCTTTGATCCACCATTTTGGATGGAAGCTCACATACAAACTTAAGGACTTTTTAGGATTTGCTCTACATGCTATGAGGAACTACTTCTGAAAATATTTCTTAATTACAAATTTGTGGAGCAAAAAATCCTAAACTTACTGGTCTGTAAGTGCTCTTGGGTTTCTTTAGTTATTTTTTTCCCTCTCATGTGATTTATGTATTCTACAGAGATAAAATTAAAATACACTATCGATGCCTTCAGTTATACATGATTTATCTCTATACATTAGGCGTAGTAATTAGGCAATTAAATAAAATGAAGTTTTATCTAAAATATATTTCTTGGGCTATTTTGAAACGTAAAAGACTGAAATGAATGAATAAATAAAGACAACAAACTAGGATTTTTTCTCCATGTAATTTTAGAATAACTTAGTTGGTCTGCCTTGTATATTTAAATGTACCTAGTTGGAAAAATTGCATTGCTTAAAAAAAAGAAATCTATTTAGCAAACTTGCATTACATAAAAGTAATAAATAAACAAGCCTGAACATTTATTAATTTGTAATTTATTCTCTAAAGCTTTGCTGGTTACTTTGCACTAGTTGGATTTTACATGTTCCAATAATCTGTAAAAGTTATGACAACGTTTGGGGAAACCATGTAGCTTTTCAAAAGAAATATCAAAAGAAAAATACTTGGTTTGAACCATGGTTTAAACCAAAGTGGTTTAAACTAAACAACCTTGGTTCCACTTTAAGAGGATCTCCAACCCCTCCCCTCCAATTTGTTAATAACCGATTCACAACTGCTTCTTCTTCTTCTTTCCCCCCCCCCTTCTTTCTTTTTAAATTTAATATTTGTTATAAAACTAAGAATGAATTTGAGTTTCATTGCAATAAATTAGTGGGAAACCCAACTGTTACTTTCATTTTCGTTTCTCAATGTTGCAACAACTCTACGAATGATGCATCAGGTTAAAGTCAACGGTTAAGGCCAAAATATCCGTTACGGAGTTTCCATTGCTACCTGTTATCGTTTCCTCGTGCAATTAGTTATGCATTTCATTTTCCCGGAAACACAAAATTATGAATATGACTTGCATTCTACTCGTTTCTCCCACACTTCCCAGAATTCGCTGCATTTTAAAATGTGTTAGCTTCGTAGTGTCTGTAGAAAAAGGTAATAATCTTTTTTATTTTCTACTTCCAAGTGCATCGGGCATGCTTTTCAATGTCAAAAGAATTTTCATGTTAGTCATCTTTACTAATAACTAGTGGTACCTGCACGGCTTTGTCCGTAATAGAAAATTTAAAAGGTTTTCGGTTCGCCTGTATACGCTGCTCGACATTGAAAATGCAACACCAAGAAGGAGTGTTCAGAAATGTATGCAAATTTTAGAGTAGACGTACATCACTGAGTTATGTAAATGATGTGAAATGCGCAGCTCTCCGACGCACGTGAAGTAACATATAAGGGAAGGAACTTGCAGGATGGGCAATATTCGTGTCGTTATTTCTGACTGGAGAATTATCGAAGAAATTTTGATTTTGTCTTAGAGGATACGTGTAACACGAGCCAGGCCGCCGTCAACGAAGGAACTTCGAGCAGGTAGACGATTTTACGAGGGGTATGGTGATCGGACTGAGAAGGGGAGGTTGGTCCGTACGTCAAATCGCAGCTGATACCCACATGGATGCGAGCACGGTGCTGTGCCGAAGATTGTTGGAACAATGAAATGTGGCAAGATTGAGGGGTGCAGGGGCAGCCAGAGTGCGCATGGATCGACGCATCCACCGAAAAGCTGTAGCAGACCCACAAGTCATTTGTTCCTCGATTCTGCAGCAGGTGCAAGATACCCTGAATGTTCCCGTGTCAACTAGAACCACTTCCCGTCGTTTTGTTGCACGTGATCTGCAATCATGGCGTCCGTTAAGAAGATTGCCATTGACCCCACAACACAGACAGCAACGTTGAATATGGTGCAGGAGTAGAGCGACGTGGATGACAGAATGGCGAAATGTCGTGTTCTCAGATGAGTCCCGCTTCTGTTTATCCAGTAATAGTCGCCGCATACGTGTGTGGCGTCAACGTGGAGACAGATCTAATCCGGCAGTAACTGTGGAACGTCCCACCGCACGGCAACGTGGCATAATGGTTTTGGGCGCAATTGCGTTCAATTCCATATCACCTCTAGATCGTAGTCAGGGCACTATGACGGCCCAACGATACTTGGATAATGTCCTGCGGCCAGTTGCAATCCCTTACCTCCAAGGGCTACCTAATGCAATTTTTCAGCAGGATAACGCCCGACCACACAGTGCTCGCATGCTTCCCTGGCCACCATACTCTCCTGACCTGTCACCAATCGAACATGTGTGGGATGCGATTGGACGCCGTTTGCAGACTCTGTTCCTGCCTCATTCAGAAGACGAACTGTGGCAAATGGTTGATAGGGAATGGAGAGTCATCCCTCTGGACACCATCCGCACCCTTATTGACTCTATGTCTAGACGTGTTTCTTCGTGTATCGCTGTCGGTCCTACATCCTACTGAGCCGATGCCGTTCTCGCTCTCTATTCTGCCTATCATTTTGATACTAAGATCATTTATTTTTTCCTTGCTGTCTCTGCCTTTTTTCCAAATTTCATCACTTTATGACCACTCCTTCTTGGTGTTGCATTTTCAATGTCGAGCAGTGTATTTACAAATAATGTATGGTGAATTTTCTTGTGAATTGGCTTGTACCCATGTTACGGTTCCACGTTATGATAATTTCGTAATTTACTCGTCCATCTTATGATAATGTTGTTCTTAAAATTGGAATAGAAAAAGAACCACATCGAATTTTCGGAAAATCGCTTCGAGGTGCACACCCCCATGCTACATACTAACTTTGTGCCAAATTTCATGAAAATCGGCCGAACGATCTAGGCGCTATTCGCGCCACAGAGATCCTACAGACATCCAGACATCTTCCGGACATCCAGACAGAGAGATTTTCAGCTTTATTATTAGTAATGCCAAATTTCATGAAAACCGGCAGAACGGTCTAGGCGCTATGCGCGTCACAGATATCCTACAGACATCTAGGCAGAGAGACTTTCAGCTTTATTATTAGTAAAGATAAAGAAGATAAAGCTGAATGTCACTCTGTCTGGATCTCTGTGACGCGCATAGCGCCTAGACCGTTCGGCCGATTTTCATGAAATTTGGCACAAGGTTAGTTTGTAGCATGAAGGTGTGCACCTTGAAGCCATTTTTTGAAAATTCGATTTTGTTCTCTTTCTATTCCAATTTAAAGAACATTTTCCGGAGCAAAACTATCACAAGATGGACGAGTAAATTACGAAATGAGCATGACGTGGAATGGGAGAGTGAATGAACATAGCCAATTAACGAGAAATTCATCATCCATTATTTGTAAATACACAGGCGAACCAAAGGACCTCTTAATTTTCTACTGCGGGCAAAGCCGTGCGGGTTACCACTGGTTTGAAATAAACTTATTAATTAAAATATTTATTCAATAATAATATAAATATTTAGTAACATAAATATTTAATAATATAAATACTTAATAATATAAATATTAAATACTATAAATGTTTAACAAAATAAATATTTAATAATATAAATGTTTATAATACAGATATTTAGTAACTAGAAAATCGCCCGTCAAGGTATGACGGGTGAAAATTGCTTCTACATTTTAACGAAGCAATTGCCTGTTTGGTGACATTTTGATAGTTGACATTTAAACCCTTACTCCAGTGGATTAACCCTTAACTCCAGTAGATAGTGCTCATTGCCGATCACTTTTTCGTTTCTTCACTCTCCTAAAATGACTGTTTTACCTGTAAAATAGTTAAATGACTGGATCCAGTTCACCCTTGTCACAATAAAGCCTTTCCCTGCATGTCAAGCATTACCAAAAAAAAAAAAAAATATTATCATGCCGTGGCGCGAGTTTCATTGTTGATGACGTCAGCGTTACTCGATCATTCGCTATTATATATATGAGTATATAAAAGGGAATGCGCAACCCTGCCTACAGCATATTCTTAACTGATGCTAATATACAGTGGTGGTAAAAAAAAAAGTGCATCACCCGCGCCGCAAAGGAGAGGAATATCATCCCGACTGCATTCAACACACAGTCAAGCATCCCGTATCCCAGATGATTTGGGGATGTATTTCTGAGCAAGGAGTTGGTGGGCTTCACTTCGTGAAAGGAACAGTAAACGCTCAGGTGTATATTGGCATTTTGGAGGAGAAATTGCTTCCTGGTATCCGGGATCACTTTACTTGAGCTCCAAACGTCATTTTCCAGGATGATTCTGCTAAGAGCCATTGGGCAAAATTAGTAAGTAACAATTTAAAAACCTTTATCCTGCCATTAGACTTAAATTGACATGGAGTTAAGTAATTTTTTTTCTCTAAACTCACACGCAGGTTCAAAAATGAAAAAATGAGCATGGGGTCAGCTGTTTGCCTTGGCCCGGAAACAGCCCCGATCTGCGTAAACAATTACCGGATTCCTGTTGTTAAATGCTCATTTCATAAGTTTTGCAGAATTTCACATACATTCATCGTTAATCGGTCGACCAAAACTTCTCACATAATCCCATTGTTGCGAAGATGCGAGGGTGATGCATTTTTTTTTTTTACCAGCACTGTAGTATTCATCACTTGTTCATATAGGTTTTCTAGCAACCAGTCTTAATTCTAAATAATTCTCCGATGTTCAAATTAACATAAAATTCAAAAGAAGCAGTCATTTAGGGCAACTTTGAGCCGTGCTCAATGCCAGTTAAATTTACGTCACTTCAAAAAAATTTCAGTTTTTTTCACTTAAAACAAACTAGAAGGCCCGGTTCTGCACGGCAATGTTATAAAATACGTTTTCTGATGCGTTTTTTTTTTTTTTTTTTTTTGGAAGTAAAAAGAAGAGAAAAAGTCGGCAATATAGTAGACAGCTTACTGCGTTAGAAAACTATTTTTGTCGAAATTGTTCTGCCTAAATTGTCATAGTCTATGCAACATTGTATAGAAAGGATAGAAATCTTGCTTTCTTGCGAAGTACAAAAAAAGGGAGTTTTTTATTATTAAGAAATATTATTTTCCGCTTTAAACTTGCAAACTTTTATTAAAATAATCTATTTTGCATCCCATTTCTGACAAGGCTGAAAGTGGCGCACACACAGGATACCTTGGAAAACCTTGAGCCAGGCTCAATTTTACATAACTTTTTTTTTTTTTTGAGTTTTTCTTCCATTTTACAACAACTAACACAAAACTATTTAAATATGAATTGGAAAGTTTGAAATAGAGAAATTGTGGCTCACAATTAACATGAATAACTGTGCACTAGTTGGGCTCACATGCAAATCCAACTCTGCTACTAAGTGCTTGGCTAGCAGCCTACCATAAATTTATTTTTGCAATATGCTTCACTTGGCAAATCGTCAGTTGATCTCGATAGGTGGCCTCAAAATGAATGTGGAAGTCATGGTGTATCGACTTCCAGGCTATGATTATGACAGCATGGGACATAGGACCCTGGGCAGACATTTCATTGGGAGCTCCTTTATACAAAATATTGCCAGTAAAAACACAAAAAATGAAAGTATTGCAAAATCAATTTTTGAAACTGCTATGCAAATATCTGAGCAGATATAAGCTAATATATTATGAAGCAGTGAAACAGCAAGAGCACATTACTTCCTAAATGACCAGATAACCAATTTCTACCTTTTTTCCAGTCTAACACTTACTATTTTCAAAAATATTAGCTACTAGTGGCACCCGCACGGCTTTGCCCGTAGTAGAAAATTAAAAGGTCTTTTGGTTCGCCTGTATATTTACAAATAATGTGTGATGAGTTTCTCGCCAATTGGCTTGCCCATGTTACGGTTCCACGTTATGATAACTTGGTAATTTACTCGTCCATCTCATGATAATTTTGTTCGGAAAAATGTTCTTAAAATTGGAATAGAAAAGATACAGAATTGAATTTTCGAAAAATCATCGCTTCGAGGAGCACACCCCCCAGGCTACAAACTGTTTCTGTGCCAAATTTCATGAAAATTGGCCAATTGGTCTAGGCACTATGCGCGTCACAGAGATCCTGACAGACAGACAGAGATCCGGACAGAGAGAGATCCAGACAGAGATACTTTCAGCTTTATTGTTAGTAAAGATAGAAAGCAATCTCGCTAGGATGAAGAAATCACAATATTTCAGGTTAGGGCGCCATATGTGTAATTTTAGAGGGCTATTTCTATGAAAATTTATGTGTTTCAAGGCTCTAATTTAAAGAAAAAAGGCATTTCTTCTGCTTCTGTTCACAAAGTAATAAGTGAAATTTACATTCGTGAAAATCTTGTTGAAAAACTCGTTAAAAATTCAGACGGACTTTTAACTATTTTAAGGGAATTCATTCCCCCCCCCCCCCAAAGAAAACAGGTGGAAATTTGTATTTAAAATACACTGAAACTCCTGAAAGCAAAATCATTGCCGATTAAAATTATAAAACCATAATAGTAAAGAAGGCTTTAGAAACAGTCATTCGTTAATGGGTTATGTCAGTGATTCTCAATCTGTGGGGAGTACCCCCTAGGGGGGAGCGCGAAAATATCCAAGAGAAAATATTATTTAAAAGAATTGAATAACTGACTGAAAGGAAAAACAAACATATAAATAGAAAAGAAAATGCATTTCAACATGTTCAATTATTATCTTATTGAAGTAAGCAACTTCTGAATCAAAACTTCCTTAGTAAAAACATACCAAATTAAAAAGAAATTTCGTAATCATTAGTGACTTCCTTGAAATTGTTTTGACGAACAAAGTTTTTCGAAGGAAGGCTTTATATTATTATCAGTTTTTCGTCAAAAAGAAAATACTTTTTAAAATTCTTTGCCAGCATGGCTAAATGATTTTCAATGGTTGCAAAAAACAACTTTTACACGTTCTTCTTCAGCTTTGTCAATTTTAGTACTGTTAGAGGTTGATAATCAACCTCATCCAGGTCCTAGATTGTTTCCAATTTGTTTGCATTCCGTTCTTTAACTTCCTATGTTTTAATAAGACTATGTTCAAAACAAAGTTATGCGTAGTAATATTAAATTTATTAACAAAATCATCAATATTTTTATTTAATAACCTGCTTCAGCTATCCCTAATAGCTTCAGCTTCAACTGTGCCCTCGTATTGAAGGGGGAGGGGGGCGTGAGCTCCCGTCAGTGTTAAAAGGGGGGAGCAGAGACTAAAAGGTTGAGAACACCAGGGCTATATTGAAATGTTTTGAATGATGTTTGTACTCAAATTTCTTTTTTTAAATGTCAGTACCAATGTCTAGAGGAGGAACCGAACCCTCTATGCCCCTCCCCCCTTATGGGCATTCATGCTTTAGTTTTCTTAACTGTGTATCACTAGACAAGAAAGTTTTCTTCGCTAAAATCGAGAAAACAAAGTTATCATTTTTTCTTACAAATTTGCTGTCACCTTTGGCAGGAGAGCCTGGGATTTGTCCCACCAGGGTTTTGTAATAATCAGATATTTCTCAAAATCACTGTTTTGAGAAGTAACAATAAAGTGTAAATTTATTTGTTCTTGTTGATATGAAATCATTCGCGCAGCACCTGTGGGATAAAGCAGCTGACTCATGTATAGGAAATAGTTACAAAATAAATAAAGTCAGTCACCGTCGCTGTGTTATGTGATAACAATACATAACAAAAGTTGTAATAAAGTAACACAAAATCGTAATCTCTCAAAAAGATATGAAAAACAACCAAGGAAGTCTAATGACAATATTGGGCTGTGATAAAACATTTATGTTTCTCGGATGTGAACTACGAAGTTCGATATTACGTGATAGAAAAATCACTGCAATGCAAATACTGTGGGAATTTGGATAAAGTAAATATAGGAATAAAGTGAAGTAAAATGACAAAATATGAATGACTGACATAAAATGACAGTTTGCAGTTCCACCTATCTAGCAATTTTTTAACTACGTTCTTTAACTTATGGGTAATTCCAGTCAAAACGAGCCGATGTCTGCATCACATGACTTCCTTTTACGCCAATTTAATGATAATAGCGCCTTGGAGTAAGCAAGGAAACACTAAATATTTTCACCCCTAGTTTCTTGCAAACAGAAGCAAAAAAAAAAAAAAACGTTTTACACAGGTTTATTTCTCCATTATTGGCAAATTTAATGTAATTCAGTGGTTAATTCTTTAAACATCACCAACATTGGCCAAATTGAAACCAGATTTAAAAATTAAAAAAAAACCGCCATATTTTTCGCCAAGTTCGCGACAAAACTTCGCGGCAAAAAGCTTGGCGATATATTGCAATGTGTTTGTCAAATTATAACATCTCTTGCACTGGCGATACATCGCCAAGTATCCGCCAAATTGTAACACCACTTGAGTTTGCATCGAAATTAACAATGATTTCCCCCTAAAAAGGTGTAAAAGACCTTCCTAGGAACTTCCGAATGCAACCAAAAGGGAAGGTGCACATCTAGACCCCCACTAGGAGTCTACGTACCCACATTCAACTTTCTAGGACACACCGTTCTTGAGTTATACGAGATACATACGCATACGCACATACGGACATACGCACATACATACGGACGTCACGAGAAAATTCGTTGTAATAAATCGGAGGTCGTCAAAATGGATATTTCGGGTGTCTGTACGTTCTTAGGCATATATCCACGTGTGGTCGGGTCGGGAAAAAAAACTCAACATTCATTCGGGGGTGAGCAAAATGGAAATTAAGGCCGATTTTTGAGTGAAAATTTTTTCACGAATACCGTTTTTGTAAAAGGAAGTAAAAATAAATAGCTCTAAAGATCAAAGAAAATAATAATAGAAGTCATTTTCAAAATTTGACACGCATATTGTAATATTTTATGGTTTAGTAAAGAATAACTTTTGGTACTGCAACATGATAAAAAAATTTCAATGGACATTTTCAGTATTAATTGAGATCTACTGATCTCCTGCCGAGTACTTATTTAGTTAATATTAGGCATATTTTGATTGTAAAAGTTGAATACAGTTTATCAAAAGGCAAAATGAATTACGTAGTTCATTTCGTTTACTTATTCATTCATTTTTAAATCACTTAATTATTCATTCGTGAGTTCATTCGTTCCCGTTCCTTCTCTTATTTATTCATTCATTCACTCATTTTTTCTCATTCATTCACTGCTCATTTAATTGTTTTATTTATTTGATCGTTTATTGTTTCACTATGTATTCATCCATTCTTTTATTTATTCATTCATTTGATGAAAAATATGTTTAACAATCAAATAAAAAAATTTCCATTAGACAAATACTGTCTGACCACGGATTGTATGGAAAGACAAACATCCGTTTTACAGCCGGAAATGGACGAAAAATGTTAGTCTGGTGCATACAAAGACTGGTTGTTCGGCTGTTAATTGTGCAAACAGCTCTAAGAAAGGATTTCATCTCTTCAGATTTCCAGCAGATGCAGAAAGAAAAAAGAAATGGATAATTAATAGCCCGCGAAGTGACTGGCAGCCTGGAAATGGAGCTTGCTTGTGCGAGGTTAATACCGATTTATTTATCATGATTTTACTATCATTACCTTATAAATGCTCTGAAATCTTTGCTAACATGTTGCAGTGTTCTACGGAATGTCTTTTATTCTGTAATTCCTTGTTGTGCGGTAAGTACGCTTGCTTCAACATGGCGGATGCGTTGGCCTCTCCAATTATATAGGTTCTAATCTTAACTATTTCACCCTGCCCTACATTCCCCCACTTAGGGGCGTGCACAGAAATTTAGGGGCCCGTCACAAATGACTTCAACGGGGCCCCCTCCATATTGTTTACCCCCTACGTCCCTACATATATTTCACCCCACATTAAAAAAATTTCGGGCCCCCTTCAGGCTCAGTTCCGGGCCAACAGGTGTCTCTTCTACCCCCCCCCCAAGCGCATGCCCCAACCCCTACTTCCCATCTTACAAAATGACTAGTATGCACGCGTTGCGGGGTAAGAAAAAAATCTCTTTTATTAATGAAAAGTTGTGAGCTGAAGATGAATACGCATAGTCAGCTGGGGAAAAAAGAATTTCTTTCTGACACATTTAACCAGGGCTGTGGAGTCGGAGTCGGAGTCGGAGTCGAAGAGTCGGAGTCGGATAGATTTTGGGGTAAAGGAGTCGGAGTCGGAGTTGTTCAAAAACATGCCGACTCCGACTCCGACTCCGAGCTTCTTTTTTTCTATCCTTTTCACTGATTCTCCTTACATTTTTTAAAAACTGATTACCAATTGGTTCGATTACATGTATAAAAAGATAATAATGAGAAAATAACAGCCATTATGGCAATCAGCTAGCTTGAGTGCTTACCGAACTTTCTGTAGCCGTCCCCTAGTTTGCTTGCTTTTGAACTTAACTAATAGCAACTGCCAGCAAACGATTTTGTTGCCTAACATTTTCAAGTAATCACTTTCAAATAAAAATAGAAATATAGTGTTTTGTTCGATCTCGGTTATAAAATAGTAAAAGAAATGTAAAAAAATTAGTAAGTCGAGGCCCGTAGCTAAGGTTGAAAGGTTTAAGGGTGATCGGCAAATTCAAAAAAGTTATGGCGCGAAAGCACGAATCCAAAAGATCCGATGAAATAATCAAATGTTTTTTTTTCTTTATTAAGACTATTTCTATAAGCTTGGTACTCACTAAAAAGTATGGAACAAAATAAGTGTAAATGATTTCTTGATTACAACACTCAATAATTGCAGTTAATCTTAAAATCTTCATATTAAGGTTAATTTTAAAGCAGCCAATAAAATTTAAATTAAAAATTTAGCGAAGAAGAAATATAGGTATAGCAAAAGCTATTCGTACAAATTTATATAACCCCGCATTTTGTGTAAAATTAGCTCCTGACGTATATGTGCCCTATTTTCGCTGAAATTTTATTGATGAAATATAATTTAAAATATATTCGCGAAAATTTTCAGAATTAAAATATTTCTATTTTTTTATAAACTCTGAAATTAACTTTTGGTGTCATCTACCAGATGGGTGTCACCCGGAGCAACCACCCCCTCTCAAGAAGTGGATTTAGAAAAAAAGCATTTTTTCTCTCAAGTTACAGCTTTCAAAAATTGAAAGCACACGATTTGATCAATATCAATTTGTTAAACATTAAAGGGGGGCAAATTACAGATAATCCTTTTCAAATTTTTTAAAAGGGATTTTTAAGTTATCTCACTTTTTAACTCGTAACTATTGGAAAATTTGATTTTTAAATTGAATTTCTATTGAATCGTCTTGGGTTTACAATAAAAAACAAAATGCGAAATTTTCATAAAAAGGAATTAATATTTAAATCTCTGTTTAGAGGTTTCAACCCTTCCCCTGAAGGGAGAGAGGGAGTTGAAAAAATACAATTAAAAAAAATAATAAAAGAAATCCGGAGTCGGAGTCGGAGTTGGAGTCGGAGTCGGGCATTTCAAAATCCAGGAGTCGGAGTCGGGGTCGGAGTCGGCCATTTTCCTTCCGACTCCGCAGCCCTGCATTTAACCCTCCAGACGCCGTGAGCAAAATACTCACACCAAAAATAAAATAAAAACTATTTTTTATTTTATTTCGTTTTATCCAATGTTGTTTTGTATAACATTTGGTGTTTATGATTAAAAAAATAATAATAAGTTGAAAATATTTCATTTGGAACTTTTTTTATAGCTAAACAGGTGGCGTGAGAAAATTTCTAACGTGATAGTTCTTAGGTCACTCATTTTGACGTGAGTTCTGGAGGGTCAAGTTTCCTCAATCAAAGATTGCTGTCAGGATTAGAAACATTCCTTTTCTTTTCTTTTTCATTTTTTATTTTTTCAAATTTCCGTGTGCTATAGTTGAATGCTCCGTGTTTCTAAAAATTATAATTCTGAATAACTGTTAACTAGAGATGCACCGATTATCGAATATTTGTTTAAAAACTTTTAACTTTTAATTTGATTTATATTTGAATTTTAAGCTGTTTTAAAATATAAAATATGTTTTAAAACTTTGAATGCATTTCCATTTAACTTCGTAAATTTATCTCGTTAAGTATAATTATTCATTTGAAATAATTCATTCCAAAAGCTAAAACATATTAATAGTAAAATCTGTAAAGTTGACCGACCACCTGTCTTTGACCGCTTTTTTCAGGTTTATAATTAGTCCTATATCATATAAATCAACCTCTATAAGTTCACCACCTGTTTAAGTTGACCATCTAAACTAGTGCACCGCAAGTGGTCAACTTGCTCAGGTTTCGCTGTATTGGTTTATGTTTAGCTGCAACTTTGCACAAATGAATAATTAATTGTTTTCCTGATTTATGATTTGCTAACTGATTATCATGGTAACATGTTATGTCATAAATAAAGAATCTAGCATTTATCTTTTACACAAATACAAACCAAAGTTATTTAAAAATATTATTGCAAATTGCAATGGGGTTATTTCCATTACTCAAAAGTACTACTTTTAGTCACTGAAGTTGATAGAATGAGCAAAAAATAAATAAATAACATGGAGTGGGGAAAACGTTTATTTTCAAAACATTTAATTTTTAATTAATTATTTAAAATGTCTGATTTTTTAAACAAGGCGTGGTCTTTATGACGTCACAAGTGATGAACTTTGGCACGCACTCCACTGGCGCGCTGAATGTTTCAGCTTGCTGTCTACCGCGTTTCCAGGTTATGATAATTCAAAAGCGAATGAAGTATTGTGCTCTACGCTTACTATCGACTATTTCGTGGCCAGTACATATGAGTAAAGAAGCGAATTAAATATTGCTCTCTTCACTAATGGCATCAGTAAATGGCATTTCATCACTTGTCATGTCATGTGCTGAAGCGTAAAAAAGGAAATTGAATCTGCGCACCGATTAAAATATATATTTTTAAATATTAAGCTTTATCAAATTATTTTTAAAGTGGTTAAATCCTATGTTTTTAAGCATGTTCTTTCAGAAAAAATACTTTCAAAATTTCGGAAACGACCCCATTTATTCAAGAGTTTTTTTTTTCCTACGTTAATCTCTTCAGTAACTGATACATAATTGTATCATCATTAAAATTGAGGAATGAAATTCAAAGTTATTTTTATTTTACCTTTAAGTGCAAAGGATTATTAAACTTTGATTACAATGATTAATTTTAGTTAGGTTGCTTTTAGTTAGGTTTAATGTTCCATCTACATATATAAAAATGGAGTTTGGTAAATTTGTTCCCTAAGATCTCAGAAACTACCCGGCAGATTTGGCTGAAACTTTCACCGTTTGTTGTTTTTGGTACTGGGGATGTTTGTAGACCAGTTCGAAAAAAATCCGATTGATAGTTCCTTTTTTTATTCTAATTTGCCCAAATTTTCGCATAAATGCCCCAATATGACGGTGAAAAAATATGTGCACATATTAAAATTGTGTGTCCATCGAAAGCGCTTATTTTTCTGCTGAAGATGGCATGTGTTAGAAAGTTCTAAGTTGTATGAAAAACGAGTTATGAGCTTTTTTTGGTCCATGTTCGAAGGCTTTCCTCAACCCAATTCATTATTTAGTGTATCATCTCAACTCCCAGTTCATAGTTAGAATTGTTGAATGTTTTTGTGTTTCGTCTGACTGTTTGAGGCTTTTCTCAAGTCAAATCTTAAAGTAATGTTTTTTCCCCCAAGATTGGCTAATAATAACTAGATTTGGTTGATTATTTTAAATTTAAACGGAACTTTAGTGTAATTAATGGCGTTTTTTTTATTATTTGTGCTGATTGGATTTTTTAATCATTATCCAATCTAACAGCAGAAACCTCCCCAAAATTTATGCAGAAAGATTTCAGAAGCGAATGCATTTGGCAGTTTTTTCAACTGTCGTGGTTTTTGAAGTCAGACTGCGTCATAATGTTTCTCAGCTTTCACCATGTAAACAAAATATCGCCAATCAAAGAATCTTTAAAAAAACTTTTTTTATTGTGTTAAAATATCCAGCAACTAAATTAGGCAAATCCATAAACAGCACAAAAACTTCCATTAATTTTCCTTTTTGCACAATTTCAAACAATCGCCAAATTTTACTACTTATTTTGGGAGCATTTCGGATGAAACTCTTTAGCGCCATTTTATGGTGGCCAAAAGTATCTCAGCATCTGGCGACAATATCTCTGTAACGAAAATTAATATCGTATCGTTTTACAAAGTAAGGAAAGGAGGGGGAGCATCATCGAAGGTATCCCAAAACGATTCCCGCAAATTCGGTAAAATCGCACCAAGAGCCCACAATGATTGAAATTTCCCAAAATAACTAAAGCAAGTATAAGAGGGGATTACGAGCACGGCTACATTTTTTTAAACACTTCGTACTTCAATTGCCATACAGAGAAGGTTTTAAACTCCATGTTCATACTGTGGAAATTTGTATATGCTTAAATATCGTGCTTTCGTTTCCAAATCAATACTTATTTCGTTCTTTATACTTATTGCTATTTTAGTTTTATGGGTAAGGAAGAAACTCGATTTTTAATCACGTCAAAAAGACGTGTTTTAAATTCTTTCACTTAAAACAGAAAGCAAAATCAAGTAACGATTTTTTCTCATAATTATTACTGACCCAGGCAACGCCGGGTATTTTTGCTAGTATGGTATAAAACTTTAGAAATGAAACTGCAGCAAAATGTAATATCCAAGTGTTTCCCCCTTTTTTAGCTGCGTATTCTACGTAAAAAATTGCAATTGGTGTTAAATGGTAATAAATTAACTTCATATATTTATTACTACTTAACATTATGAGTTTTTTTATTAAGCACTTTTATTATACTGGGCCTGATTGTCACGGAGTAATCTGAGGCCTGCTTTGCATATATTTCAGCAACTAGATCACTTAAAGATTCAAGATTTCACTAAATGATTTGCTTAGTCTTAAGGTACAACTTAACGCTGAAAAATTAAATTCTGAAATAAAATTATTAGTTCGGTTAGGATGGAAAATAGCAAATTTCGTGTCCCCATTGAATGTTTAAATATAAACGCCATTGTTACAAATTTTGTTGCCTTGCAAATGTAATGTTAATAATAATCATAATGAAAATTTTGAATCAAGGCTTCTCTGGAGCAAGAATGAAATTTATTCACTGACGTTGCTTTCTTACGATTTTTATCCTCATCTATACCAATAATCGATAACAGGACTAAGTAAAGAGACATTCTAGGTATCGTATGGTTTGTTTATCAAAAGTAACTTGTACGCTGTGAATCATCCTTTTGCTTATATCTCAGCAATTAGACTACTTAGAGACTTCGGAGCTTTACTAAATGATTTGTTTATCTTAAAGTACAACTTAACGCTGAAAAAAAATTTAAAATAAAATTTTGTTTGAAAACGAAAAACTTTCAAAAAACAGATTAAAAAAAAAAAAAAAAAAAAAAAAAACTAAGCAGTTATCATAATGCACACAAAAGAATAAAATAACTTTTCTGGGTCAGAAAGGACAATTTAAGTATTCCTGTAGTTTTCAATTATTTCAAGAAAAAGACTTCACAAACGAAGAAAAGTGCGCTCAGGTCATTTCAAGCCGAACTTTCTCATTAAGAAAAATATGCATACTTCAACACTCAAATTTATGATTGAAAGCTAGATAATGATAAAACATTCTCTACATGACATGAGCCGCACTTTTCTTCGTTTGTGAAGTCTTTTTCTAGGAATAACTCAAAACTACAGAAATACTTAAATTTTCCTTTCTGACCCAGAAGAGTTATTTTATCCTTTTAAGTGCATTATGATAAGTGCTTAGTACTTTTTAAAAAAAATCTGTTATTTTCCTGTTCACTGTGTCATATTTAAATGAGTTTATAATAGTAAAGCTAATGTAATGTGTCAAAGATTCGAAAAAAGTTGAAAAACTACAAAACTTAAATTTAACATCCGTTGTTGATGGTATGAATGGTACTTCGTTTTTTTTCCTCTTCGGATCGGTTTTGAAGTTGACTCTCTCTCTCTGCTGGGCTTTTCCCCTCAAAAATTTTGTTAATTTGTTCAAATTTTAAAAGTTTAACAACTGTTAATTGTTTGTCACGTTTAACATGTTCCAAAAATAATATTTTTGTTCTCATTAGGACTAAGTGCCAAAACTAAAGAAAGTGATTTCGCTACAATCATGAAATTACAGTCACTTTTAAGGTTCAATAACTATGACTGAAACCATTGCTTTAAGAACACCACGGTTTTGGGGTTTTGCACCACGCTTACATAAGATTCCTGACTTATAGATTGCTTAAGACAGAATGGTAACCACTCGTTACATAACGTCTCGCTATATCGCGCTTTTCCTTTCTCTCCCGAAAAATGTTATATATTACTTTAATGTTGCTTTACATCTAACATCAAAAAAAAAAAACCTTCTGAGGAACATTATTTTTTTCCTTTTTTTTAATCAATGAACAATACTGGTTTTCAATACACCTAAATTCGTTGTAGTTAAAGCCGCAACTTTCGGTTCGTACGTTCCACCACAAAACCGCAGAAAGGTTTTACATTATTCCTTCAAAAGAACTTTTTAAAAAGAACATTCAGTAAACGAATTTTCTTTTGTTTTGATTAAGAAAATCGTCTTAATATGATGATAAACTTATCTTTTCGTAGGGGCACACGTCATTAATTTGTACGTTCATTAAATCGTTACTTTTTATGGCATCGGTTATATCGCGTTTTCGAATGTATCACGCTTTTTTGCTGTCCTCCCACAAGTTCGATATAACGAGTGGTTGTACTATTTCTTATCTGATTCAAACAAAACTTTATAAATTTAGTTAGCATCAAAGAATTGCGGCAATGGAATTTTTGAAAGTCATAAAAATAATCAATTTGTTTGTTTATTTTTACGTTGACTTGAATTTCTAATTCATGTTGTGTTTCTCCGTTTTTATGTCTATGATTGTTACGTTAACTTGTTCTAAAATTTTAATGTTATAGTGATAATTTGTTTATTTATGTGTTGAATTTTTAAGTAACTTGTTTATTTTTTATATAACAATTTTACTTTGCTTAAGAAACAAAGCAACGTTTTTCAAGAAGAAACGTTTTCTTAGCCCCCCCCCCCTTTTTTTTTTAACTAAGCGACACGCTATATCTTTTATTTTTCATTTTTATTTTTCACAAAAAAAGAATGAAATAAAAGTTCTCAGATTTTTGTAGTGTCAAAATATAAATCATGCATTGATGTTTCTGTGACGTCCCGCATTTTTGGAACAAGGGAAAATTGGATGACTTATTTATTTATTTTTTTTTATTTTTTGCCAGTTTTAAAATTAACAATAAAGATTTTAAAAACCAATTTAAACCTGGTCTTCTAGTTTTCAGCCATAAACCCTTCACCTCAGAAGAAAACTGTAAACAAGAACACGTGTGACAAGATTTGTTTCTGTGGGGCGTCAATGACGTCAATGAGACAACTGGACTTGCCTACGGAATACCAAACAGAACTCGGCGATTGGTCAACTTGGGCACAAAAGATGTTTTCCGTCAAGAAATCCTTTTTTGAACTCCGATACTTATCTTTGCTTATCGGATTATGACATAACTATTATTTTATTTATATATTTTCTTTTGATATCTTGTAACATCCTGGTAAAGCACGTGATCGCTTGCTGATCCTCAAGCTGGTCTTCCAAGATTGGTATTTTATTGATACTAACGAATGACTTCCTACAATTCGACTTATGTACTTTTTTCCTTTTTTTTTTAACGAAGAAGACTTGTCTAGCAGCATATCTTTCGTCATGCGATTGCACCCTTCCGTATGAAATTGCAACACGTATACTGCCAACTTAAAAAAATCATTAGTGAGCTAAGCACGATTATATGTGTGTGTGTACATGATAATGTCATTTAGTAATACTAAAACTTAACCTGAATTTAAAAGGCATTGAAAATTATTTTGTAACAATGCTCCTCAACCAACGGACAGCTGGCTATATGCGGCCCGCGAAGCTGAACCAGATGGCCTGTTATTACGCTCAGTGTCATGAATCGAAAAATATGTTCTGGAAAGTTCCAAAACACACGATCATCCTCATTCGGTATTAAGAATGATTGCTGCAAATTTGGAGCCAACTGGTCAGAAATTAGTAGCTTCAAAGACTGACGAATACTTTTTATTGATAAAATTAGCATGCAGTAATGATAACAAATACCTGTTTTGGCTCATAAGGTTCACCTTAATATGAGGTGCTACTTTCGGGTTAAAAAAAAGTTGGGCAGCACTGCTCTATAGGCATTATCTCGTCGCATTTTTGTGTATTTGTTTTATTGATATCCACTTTATTTTGACTTTTTTCTCTCGATATCATTATAAAATAGGTATAGTGAAAAATTGATACAATCTAATAATCAACCTTCTAAATCATTGCACATTGAGGTAATCTTATAACAACATTCGGTGTCTTCAATGCATCTCCGCATTTCTCTCGACATAAAATAATTTCATTTAAGCAAAATAATAATATGGTAGTGAAGTTAAAATGTTTGCGTTCCTGCGAAAAGTTGAAAACATTGTCAACATACTCGTCCAGGGTGCAGCAAACAATATGACAAATGGCTAAAAAAATAGCAGATCCGATATTCTATCTTCCATGTTAGACAGGATTGTGCTTATTTATTGCACTAACAGTCGAGAATTCAGCTCAACTCTCCAGATTGGCTTGTATTAAGAAAGATTTAGCAATTTCTTTCTAGTAGTTGGCTTTTAAAATGACTAATTTTTAACATTACAAAAATCGCTGACCAAAACTTATTTTTACACTGGCAGCTCACATTCATTTACAATTGCTCTTAAAATACATACAGTGGCTCCCAAAAGTGTTCGTACACTTTGAAATTTTTTAGTAAAACCAAAATAACTTAAAACTGAATTCGAATATGAAGTCCAATTTTTTTTCACGTCATTCCTACGTTATTCTAAATACAACCCATTGGTTTTTTCAAAATATTAACGGATCTTCTTTTTGAAAAGGGTCAGAAAACGAAGAAACAAAGAAATAACACGCAACAAAAGTCATCGTACACTCAAATATTTTCGAATAAGTTCATGATTAAAGTTATCATATGCCGTTTTATTAATATTTTTGCATTGTGTTGACCCTCATAAGTCATTTGGCTTTAATTCTTTGTTTATTTATTCCTTAATATTGTGCTTATTACTGTAAAATGGCTGGTATTCGTAAAAAACCGCAAACACCATTTAAAATTTGAATTTTAACTTTTGAAAACTTTTCTATAAGAACAATTTTCTATAAGAATTATTACTTTTTATTTTGATGTATTTAAAGATAAAGTATTTTTGTGACCGTGCTAAAAATTGTTTAGATATTTTTTTATGTCTTCTAAATAATTTCATGTAATTTTTGTGACAAAATGTGATTTATCGTCGTGATGAACCGGAAAGTCTTTTTATTTAAAGATCTGCTTTGCTTATTACCCATACTACCCAAATTTTCGACAATTCGGCCGGATTACCATTGGTCCTAGTTAGTCCGGATAAACTGTTCAATCAAATTTTGAAGATTTCCAGAAACAATTTTAGTTCAGTAACAGACTTATCTTCTTTACTAATAATAAAGCTGAAAGTCTGTCTCTGGATGTCTGTGTCTGTGGATCTCTGCATGTCTGTTACGATCATAGCGCCTAGACCGTTCGACCAATTTTCATGAAATTTGGCACAGAATTAGTTCGTAGCAGTGTGGTGAGCACCTTGAAGCGTCTTTTTGAAAATTCGATTTTGTTCTTTCTCTATTCCAATTTTAAGAACATTTTCCGAGCAAAATTATCATAAGATGGACGAGTAAATTACGTGAAATCGTAACATATGCGAGCAACATAGCAAATTGGCGAGAAATTAATCATCCATTATTTGTAAATATACAGGCGAACCAAATTATCTTTTAATTTTTTACTACGGGCAAAGCCTTGCGGGTACCGCTAGTATGAGATAAATCAGAAAATATTAACTAAAATTTTTTTTGGAAATCTTCGAAATTTGATTGCAATGATATAGAAGTGGAGTCCATGTTCTTGATACCATTCATACAATGAAACACGGATCCAGGTCCATCATTTAAGGGGGTCCCCCTTCCGGCTTTGGGAAACTAATGTATTTAAAATGTTAACATGCAAGTGGGCGCTTTTTTTTCTGTTATTTGGTACAATTTACATTGAGTATGCTAGATAGTACACATTTGCCTACCTCCTCCCCGGGGAAGAATTCGAAATGATGATCCTACAAGGATTTAACGTATTTGACGTCTTTGTAGGCTGTGTTGTGCAATAATTGATGCATTTATTAAAACGGAACTGTTGTAATATTTTATTTACATTTTTACGAAAAATTATAGTTAAACGTAATCAATCGCGCAGTTTAAAAAAATTTAACGTATTTTGAAAAATAAATTACTGAAACTGTTTTCTAATTGGGTAATGAGACTCATTAGACAACAGCTGAGAAAATGAAGCAAATTGAATATGTATATTTTTTTTTCGATGTTCGCATCAAGGAGTTAAAAATACCGCATTCTAATTATCAACCAGCGCAACTAAGTATATTTTTCATGTTTCAAAAATCTAGATACTGTAGAGTCCCGCCAATTAGAGTCCTATATTAACTTGAGTACTTTCACCCAAGAGGAGTAGACATTAAAATAGCTACAAAAGAAATAAGTGCTGCCGAAGGGATACTGGGTGATTGGCTCTGGAAAAAAAAGGACAAAAATGAGGTCGTTTCCAAAATTTTAAAAATATTTTTTTTCTGAAAGAGCATGCCTAAAAACGTAAGGTCTGACCATTTTTTAAATAATTTGTTTAAGCTGAAAATTTCTAAAAAGTTACTTAAGTCGGTTCACTTTCATTGTTTACGCTTCTGTCAATGACATCACAAATGATGAAATGCCACTAAGTGTTGCCATTCACGAAGTAAAATCTTTAATTCACATCTTTACTCACGTGTATTTGCAACGATATGGTTGATAGCAAGCGTAGAGCGCAATTTTAATTCGCTTCTCGTTTCTTGGTTATCATAACGTGGAAACGCATTAGAAAGATGCGCCAAAGAGCATTATTTGTGATGTCATCAAACCAAGCCTTGTTTGAAAAATCGGACATTTTAAAAAATTAATTAAAAAATAACTGTTGGGAAAATAAAAGTATTTTCTAGGTCCATGTTATTTTTTTTATTTATTTATTTATTTATTTATTTATTTTTTTATTTTATTTATTTATTTATTATTTTTTTTTTTTTGTGCTTATTCTATCAATTTCAATGACAAAAAGTACTACTTTTGACTGAAGGAAACAACCCCATTAAAAAGTTGAGTACCGGAGATCAAACACCGGGTGATTGCTTAAAGAAAACAGAATAAAAAGTGACACGAATATGATTTTTTTTTAATGAGGCTCTCTTTATCTCTTTATATGATTTTCTCAAACTTTTAAAATACGTTTTAATTTTACCGCTCTGTGGGCTCGCTCTTTCTACCCCCCCCCCCTTTTTTTTCTTCATTTTTATCACTTTTCTTTTTAATTGTGAACAAAAACGTTCCTTTTCGATTTTACTGTGTGGTCCGCAAGATCCGAGTTTTCATTTTGGTGTGAAATTGGTGGTTGGTGGAACAGTTATCTTAAATATCAATATATCTGTACAATTTCGTTAATACCTACACTATAGAAGAACGTTACATAAATCTTCAATACATAATAATTATGAAAGAAAGATGATTTGTTTTTGTAAGGCAAGTTGATTAAGAATTTTAAATTGCAAAAGACGAAAATCTCTAAACAATTCAATCTATGGTATATTTATTTGTATTTAATAAATACTAATGTTTGAAATATATGAATTTTATGTTTTCATTGCCATCATTAAAGTTTAAAAGCATGAACATTTGTTGTAAGTTATGAGACTCATGGGTATCCCTCCCCCCTAAAATATTTTTTACATCATCAAAAATACACTTTTTGTTCCTGGATTTTTCTCCCCTCACAATTTTTTCACTTATTTTTCAGGGATAACAGATTATCGGTTTCTCCCTCTTATGAACCCAAATCTTTCATCGCACACTTTTGCAAATCAATTGCATGTGAAAAAATTCATTTAAAAATTATCAAATACAAATTCAACACCATGATACAAATAAAATGATATTAGAGGAAAAGTTAACAATGTTACATTAATAAATGAATGGAAGATAAACGGGTTAAGTAAACAATATTACATAAATAAATGAATGGAAGATAAACGGGAAAAAGAGCAAGAAAAAAAAAAGAGAACGATATTTGAAAAACAAAACATGCATAGCTCAAGAATGAATAAAATCCTACCTGATTTAGATATTCTCCCAAGTATACGAAACCAAAACTCCGCAACCGACCGCGTCCGCCTGTTCGCCGCGTTCTGTTATTATGTTCTCAATGGGACATAAAAAGGGTGAAAACTCTACGAGATGCAGGTAGATATCTGCGCATGTGCACGCGTTCTACTTCCGCTCCGCTTTTTGCATTGGAAGACTGCAACAGGTAGCGCGAAAACATTCTTTCTGCTACAAACTTGATTCCTGTTACTCCATTGTAAAAAACAAAACAATGGAAAGTGAAAGTATTCATTTGCCTTGTAGAACATGATTTGTTGACATCTGCCTCTATTCATAGTGACTTTTGCTAGTTTCTTTTTTTTTGGGGGGGGGGAGAGAGCCTTTGTTGTAGGAAATTATCCTTTAATTTGTGTCTCACTAAACTAGTTTCTTCTGCTTATTTATTACGAATGTCAATTTTTTTATGTAGTAATTTAAGCGCGGTGTTCATGGTGCAGTACCGTCTTGTTCGTTATGTAATAGAAACGAGTTGATCAGTTGTCTCAAACTAGTTGTTCGCGGGCCATAAAAAGAGTTGGGAGCAGGGGCATGAACACAGGGGGGGGGGGAGAAGGGAGACCTGTTGGCCCGGGCCTGATCCTGAAGGGCGCTCGAGATTTTTTGAAATGGAGATGAAATACACGTGGGAAGTAGGGGTAAACAATATGGAGGGGGACCCCGTAAAAGTCATTTGTGACGAGTTCCCAGATTTCTGTGTAAGTCCCTAGTTGGAAGGAATAGGACGGCGCGGCGGGAGGAATAGGACAGCTGCAGTTATGCCGAAAAAAAAATGCAGAAATTATTTCTAGCTTCTCCAGTAGAGATAGCAGATTAGAATCAAGCACAAGTCTAAATGAGCTACATCTACAGGACGAGCTGGAAATAATTTTTCACGTTTTATTTCGGTTTCGATGTAGCTGCCGCATTTCTACCCCTGCTCCATTCCTTCCAGCTCTCCCCTATGTTACATGCATACATCAACAGTATGACTATGGCATTCAGAGACTGCTCTTGTGGACAGATCCCAGTGAAATCTTTATCTTTATCTTTACTCAGGGGCGGCAAATAGGGGGGTCAAGAGGGGCGGTCGCACCCCCAAATTTTTTGAGCAGAATGAGAGAAAATGGGTGAGTTCAATTTATGTAAGTCGGAAATCAATGTTCATTAAAGGAAATCTCGCTGGTTCTCAGCAACTATTTGATGAAACTCGACACATTCTCAGACTAGAAAAAGTGTTTTTCGTTATTTGGATGATGACTTAGAAATTCATGAAGTATTTTCGGCTTTTTCAAAACATAGAAAACTGATAGGGAACCATGGTTAATTTTAACTAAAGAAGACATTGCCTCATATAGGCTAAATATTTCACACTTGTGTGCCCAGTGTAACGATGGTATGTCTAATATGAGAGGCTCGTGAAAAGTGGTGTATCTGCATGGTTTTACAAGAAAATTCCTTGATATTTTACATTCACTTTTACGCTCATTTTTTTAACTGTATATTTATTTAATGAGTGTTCATCGCTTTCTTCTGAATATTTATTTAATGAGTGTTCATCGCTTTCTTCTGATAGAAACACGTTTCAGCTGCTCAATACATTATATGCTTTCATAGAAACTTCTTAAAAATGCATGTGATTATTGAATAAAAAGAGCGTATCAACCAAATACCTTTTATAGGGCTCTATAATTATTCAATCGCAGAGTGACACAAGATAATCTTCAAGAGTTTAAAACGATAAAAACATTTTTCTATAACTTCAAAGCAGTGATTTGACGACTGGAAGAATTATTGCAAAACGATTCTTTCAATGATGAAAAAAAGCTCATGCCCTTTAGCATGTATGACTTCGTAAAAATTTTTATCCAAATTTGTTTGCATCAGGAAAAGGTTTTTGAAAAATGCTTTACTCTATATCAAAATCTATATCTTCAATCCGCTACTCGACTATTCAAACCAGAGTTCAATCTACAATTGATCTGTGCACCATACTACCGCAGTTCAATCTACAATTGAAACTGGAAATGGATTTTTTATAGATGTATATTTCAATCAGTGGTGAAATTTTTCAAAAAAATTCTTCCTCCGAGCCAATTTCAAAAAGGCGCCAAAAAAAAGACAAAAATCACAATGATGATGTGAAATCAAACATTGATTTTTGAATATTTTGTATGAAGTAATAGATGAGGCAAGAAAAATTACAAGCAATATACCGACAGAATGGTTTTCACATCCAGAGACTGCAGTTTCATCCTTGTTATGAACTCATAAGTCTGGAATAGTGAATAACAGAGCTGAGGCAGATGATAGTCTCATTGAAGCTGAGAGCGCCGACACACTGTCAAAAATGAAACGCTCAATTTTGACGATTCGGCAATCCTCGAGCACTATTTCGTTATTTTCGATGATCCTTTCGTCACCGAATCACGTGATATTTGACGAAACCAGAAATCTCAAATTTTTGACGAAATTATTTCGTCCCAATTTCGTCATATTGCAGTGCATTCTGGGAATTTTCGTTTCAGTCTTGTACTTGCTCGTTAAATTATCTTACGGAAATTATCCTACAGGATTCATAAAAAAAGGTTAGTATTTATTGAAATTTGTATGTGCAATGTGCCTTCTTTTATGTATTGTTACATTTTTGTTTAGTGTTGTGTTTATTGTTGTATTTAAAACACATTAAAAAAGAAAACGAACGGTTCGATTAGGTTTAGAATTCTGTGTGTTGTTAACTTTGAGTCACCTCCACGTTAGGCTTAGCTAGAGTTATTTTTTTTATTTGAAAAAGAGAATATTGGTTTGTTGACATTTATTTCCAAAAACGTACTTCCTTTATTTCGTGAAAAAAATTACAAACATGACTAAAGAATTTGTACTAATTTAAACTTACAAAAAAAAAAAAAAACACTCCACCGTAGCTAAACTAACACAGATGATATACAGCGCTTTTATAAATGGCATAGAACTTTGAAGCTTTTAATTTCAACGTGGAATATATTACATGGTTATGTGTTTTCATTCTTCTCCATGAATTTTACAAAAATAATTCTGTTAAACGAAGTGTATTTTTTAGTTTAATAGTTCAAATTTGTTTCATTCCGCATTTTTTTTTCTTAAAAAAATACTATGTACCAATCCCCCAGTAAGTATTGATATTTTTTCTTCTTCCACTCTACATTTAATGTTTTTTTCAATATAATAATTTATACAGTAGTTCCCAAAAGTGTTCGCAAACTTATCATTTTCAATGAAATATTGCTATACCCATTAGAAAAAATTAATATTTTGGAATGGGTAAACAATATTACAAAACTTCATGAAATATTTAAGTAGCAAAATAAAATTGATTTTGAAGAAATTAATAATCAAAAGTATCAAGAACTTTATAGCACAAAAGTGTTCGTAGAAAATATTTTAAAATAATTGTTTAGCAATCTTTGAATAAAATCGATGAAACTCGAGGAAAAAAAAAGCGCTTGATGCAATAAAAAATAAATGCAAACCGTTTATATCAGCTTTTGGATCCGAAATGATACCGTCTTTTATTTTGTTAAGCTCGTAGACAAGACTTTTAAATGCTTATCCCATGTTGTTTATATAATCTCTTTCCCTGCAGCAGATGTTTCTAGCAATAAGTGCTTATGTTCATTATTTGTGGAGCCTTTTTTTTTTTTACTTGCATAAAACATGAAGTAAAGTAAATATCAATTTAATACAAATCATTTTAAGATAGAGAAAATATTAATTTCCATAAAGAACTCTATCTTTGTGCTTGATATTTCAGCAGAATATTTTCAATATTTTTAAAAAAATTTCCGCAAATTTAAATAAATTATTGAAAGTAGAGTTTTAATGTTTAACCTCGATTTAAAAAGAAAAGATAGTATAGCAGCATGTTTGAAAATTGTAATAACAATAATAAGCATTTTTTGTTTATTTTCCCACTTCATACACTAAATTTATAGGTTTTTCTATGTCAATTTGTGTTACATGATTTGTCATAATTATGAATTTTTCCATTATACATAGTTTCTACAGCTAAAATAAATGCAGCATTAATTTTATTGCCATATTTGCCGCCTGAAGGTATTGTCAACAAAAAGTGAGAAATCCCGGTCTACATTAAATCAGACTAAGAAGCATTTTATAGATGAACTTCCAATAAATCCAATTTTTTTGTTGGAGCTGTAATTTTGCTGGATACAAAGTAAAATGTCTGAAAATTTAACCGAACTTCAATTGAAAAATTGAAAGGATAATGAAAATATATGAAAAATTAAAAGGATAATGAAAATATATGAAAAATTAAAAGGATAATGAAAATATATGATAAGAAGTAACAAGCTTTGCTTGTTTGCACCACACTGGTCCCTATTTTCATTATAAATCTTTGGGAAAAAAAATCCATTGATATCAGTCAATTAGTTCTCAAGACACAAACAAACAAGGAAATGCACTTTGTTATTGGGTTTCCCCTATCTTTGGCAGCTCTTCTCCCTTGGCGTTTTTTTTTTATTTACTGCGTGAAAATTGCATATTTTAAAAATCAAATATGCTTAGTTAAAAGGTGATACTCCCTTCGTCTTCGTCCCAAACTAGTAAGTAGAGCTACGATTGAATATTTTTGTACTAGTGATTGATTCTGATGATTTTATGATTTTGTTCGAATATTTTTTAAAGATTTCAAGGTACTATACTATCAATTAAAAACTTTACTTGGCAAGCATTCCCTCTTAAAATCATTACCAGCTGAGTTAAAAAAATCCGAAGTACACACGCCCTTAAGCTACGCCCCATTTTGTAAGTACTCTACCCCCAGTATAGCAGAAAAATCAGTTTTTTTTTCTACTAAATCACTATCCATCAGCTAGAAGGTAGCTTTATGTAATTATTAGTTAACTTATGAAATGGAACTTGGCTTCGAGTGTTGGAGTCCTGGGTTTTTGACTCGAATTTGATAATGGTTTAAGGAGGTAAAGCTCGGTAAGTAAATGTTGTTTATTGATAACATAGCACAATAAAATCTCTGAAAAAAGTGCAAATAAAATCATAATCACCAGTTTCAGTACTACTTAATTCATAAGTACTTTATTGGAACTAATTTCAGTAGGGAGAGAGAGTACTTCAGAAAACATTCGTGAAGAAAATGGAACACGAAAATCGAAAAAAAAAAGAAAAACGGTGTATTTTGGCTATCGGTTAAAATAAAAAATAAATAAAAAAAAAAAAATCACAGATCAACAATTTTCGCATTTTTGATTTTTTTATAGCTCAAAAAAATGAAAATTCACGACTTGATGTGCAAAAGAATTTACTCGTTTAATGGCTAAATAATGCTGATTCTCGATAAATTGAAGAAACTCTAATTCTAGAATATTATTCAGAAATTAATTTCAGAAACTAACTGAGAGTCTATCTGCCTAAATAAAAATTTTGTTCATCCGCTGTAAAAATAACTCATTCTTGCAATCTGCTTGAAAAAAAACTGTCAGCATTGAAATCATCATATATTTTGAAAAATATAAAAATTAAATCAGATGCTTTTCAAAGTCACAAGCGAATCGTAGCTTTTTAACTTAAGGAAAAAAAAACTCAGATTTTGAAAGATAACGTGAAAACATGTTTTATTTCAGAAATAAACTGATGAATTTAATCGTAAAACTTTCCTCGAAATAGAAAAAAGATCCATGTGCATGAGGGCATACACCCATGGACTTAAACCTTTACTTATTATGTTATATATTCTCTTTTTAAAACTTTTTTTAGGATGGATCCAACATCACGGAGATAATTGGAACAAGGACAGACGAAGATTTTTTCATAATTATAACAATATTCTAAATGTTCGTATATTATACATTGATTTCATGTTACACATGTTTGGAAATAAAAATAAAAACTTAGGGGTGAAAAGCAAAGGTATATTTTTATAATTATTTAACAAACATTACACTAAATTAATTTTACCGAAAGATTTATTTCACATCTGCATTTTTTTAAGATTTATATTTTCAAATACCTTTTGCAATTTTGGCAGAGAATTGTTTTCAAAGTATGAAGTATGAAATGCATGCAATAATAAAATTCCTGTATTAAAAAACAGGAATTTTATTATTGCATGCATTTCATGTGGCCAAATAAACATTCTACATACAAGCAAAATTAATAAAACAAATAATTAATTAGAAAAAGAAAAAGGTAAGCTTTTTCTTAAGATTATCTAATTTTATTTTCTGTATCTAATTTTAGAACAAATATGTACTAACTTAAAGTTGTCCAATTTATTGTACTTTTTCTTTGAAATTTGTGGTATAAGTTGGATAAAAATCTTTTTTTTTTTTTTCTGGAATTTTTCATGCGATGCAATGAAGAAACTTCTCAGCAATTTTCTCCCGAGCATATATCGATCTAACTGTGCATAAAAGTGGCACATGATTTATTTTTCCAGAACCCAATGTCTGCTGAGGAAGTAGCACTTTTATATTCCCAGTAGGGGCAGGGCGATGTAGGAATTTCAACATCGTGATGCATCGCCGTCCTTACATCGCGATGTAGCGATGTAGTTCAAACAGTTTGAAATATTCTTTCCGCTTTAGGGGCACCCCCCCCCCTCCCCAATTAGGGGAGTTTTCCTTACAAAAATCCAGGCTTTTGTCAGATCTTTTTCTAATTTGGCACATAGGTTCTTTAATCACATGGGGTAGTACCCCATATGAATACTACCCCATGGGAAACTATCCTATGTGGATTTCCAGCATCAAAGGATATCTGGGCCGAATCTGGAAAAGATCCGACGAAAACTGGATTTTAATAAGGAAAACTCCTATGGGGTTTGCCACACATAGCGGGGCGAAAACTACACTATGAGAATGCCGAAAAATCAAAAGACAAATGTACCAAATTTGGAACAGATCAGACAAAAACTGGGTTCTTTTAAGCCCCCCCACCCCACACGTGGTTTCCCACTCCATAGCGGGACGAAGACGGGAATTTCCGAGCTTCAAAGGATATCTGTGACAATTTTGAAAAAGGCATGATAAAAGTGGTTTTTTGTAAGAAAACCCCTCAATTGGTGGTTGTCTCCCATAGCGGGGCGAAAATCACCCTATGAGAACTCCTGAGCATCAGTGAACGAGCCTCTATGCCAAATTTTGGAAAGATCCGACAAAAAATAAATGTTTTTCACGGAAAACCCCATCGGGGTTGCCCCCCCCCCACCCATACATTGACGAAAGCTAACCTTCGTGAATTCATGAGCATCAAAGAACCTCTATGGCAAATTTAGAAAAGATCGGAAAAAAACTTTTTTTTATATAAGGAGAACCCCCAATGCGGTGTTGCTCCCCCCCCCATCATGGAGGGTTGATGTGTGAATTCCCGAACATCAGAGGACCTCTGTTCCAAATTTGGAAAAGATATGATAAAAACTGTTTTTCTATAAGAACCCCTCCCGTATGGGGGTTGCCCCCCATAGCGGAAAGAAAACCACACTATCAGAATTCCTGAGCATCAAATAACGAAACTCTGCCAAATTCGGAAAGATCCAACAAAAACTGGATTTTTTGTAGGAAAACTACCATAGGGGTTGCCCTCCCCCCCATAGAAGACCGAAAACTACCCTGCGTGAATCCCCGTGCATCAAAGAGCCTATGTGTCAAATTTTGGAAAGATCCGACAAAAATTGGATTTTTTCAAAGACCCCCCCCATCGCCCCCCCTCCCCTTATAAAGTGATGAAAACTACCCTGCGTGATTCTTGAGCATCTAAGAACCTCTGTGGCAAATTTAAAAAAGATCGGACAAAAACTTTTTTTTTAATACGGAGAACCCCCAATGTGGGGTTGTCTGTCCCCCCCCCCCCCACCCCCCTTCCACATAGAGGGACATAAACGACCTTGTGTGAATTCCCGAGCCTCCAATAACGAACCTCTGTGCCAAATTTGAAAAATATCCGATAAAAATTAGATTTTTTGAAGGAAAACTCCCATTATGGGGGGGGGTTGATTAGATATCATGGGGAGTTTAATCTGCAATGATTTGTTTTACCTTTTTTAAGAAATTGTTTGTTTGCATTTTTACATAAATAAAAATTCGCTT
The DNA here is from genome assembly GCF_026930045.1 of Uloborus diversus. Lineage (NCBI taxonomy): Eukaryota > Metazoa > Arthropoda > Arachnida > Araneae > Uloboridae > Uloborus > Uloborus diversus. The sequence goes on from NC_072731.1 coordinate 228,114,755, forward strand.
GACATATTTTATGTGCCTCTTTTTTTTTAACAATTACTTGTCTTTTTTTTGATGGGGGGGGGGAGAGGGGGCTGCAGGCAGGTTGTTTCATTTTTTTCCCAAATATGACAAAGAGTCTGTACTCAATAAAAATTTTACAGAAAACGAACTAAAACAACGGCCAGTCATGTATAAAAACATGAATGTTCAAAAATCAAGATGGGAGGGGGGGGGGGGTCAATTGACAACCTGACCTCATAAATGACGGGCCTGTGAAAGTGACTATACGTAATAAAGTGGGAAACTACGGTGGTAAGATTCTGAAGTTAGGATTTGATCACACGCACACGAATCTTATAAAATACAGTCGAACCTCGTTATAACGAACTTAAAGGGACCATTAAAATCGATTATTATAAAAAGTTGGTTCGCTTTATCCAAAAAACAATAAACAATAAGACAAACATTGCAAAAAAGTTCATTTCAGCAGTTATTTGTTTTAAGCGTGTTCGAATTAACGATTTTCGACTGTATTCTCAAAAAAATAAATAAATAAATAAATAAAAATAAAATAAAATAATGTGCTCAAAGGAAAAAAAAAAGGAAATAAATTTTCTTAAAAATTTACGAAATTAACGTCCTCATATATGACGAAATTAATTTGACGAAACTAATGCTCTCAAAACTACGAAAATGATTGTTAATTTGACAAAACTAGAATGAAGAAATATTTCGTTACATTTGACGAAATTCGCATCCTCAAACCACTAACAAAAGCAGTTTCTTCAATTTGACGAAATGTTCGCTCGGAGCATATCCCTGGAAGTGGTTTCGTCAAAAACGAAGAAAATTTCGTCAAATTTGAAAGTCCATTTCTGAGAGTGCAGGACTAGATTATTCAATGATGAAAAATTTAAGCCCCTCACAGTTTTTGAAGTAGCCTGGGTGATTCTGAAGAGCAAGATATAAAAAGTGTTTTCATACATAACTTTGTGTTACTTCCAATTATTTTTTAACTTTTGCAATCAGCTTAGAGAAAGTTTTTTTTTATGTCTCAGGAGGTTAGAGAAATATTTTCGAAGCACAAAGGGGGGGGGGGGAGGGGACTCTTTCATTTATCTGAACTGGCAAAACAGCACGACATTGGGCACTGATAGATTAGTAACACGATTCCGAGCTCTTCCGAATTCCAAAAATAATGCATTATAACTTTTCCAAACGGTATAAAAACTTTAGTAGCGAGATGTTTTGTATGACAACTTTTTAGTCAATGAATCAAAATTTTAATTGTTTCTAAACACTAATTTCATTCATATTAAACCGATTTTATGACAACTTCTTGTTAGCTAATGTGTGTTTGGTTTCGCTTTATTGTTATACATATTTAAGAAACTCGACCCCCCAAATGAAATGGTGAAATGCCGCCCTTGTCTTTACTAATAATAAAGCTGAACGTCTCTCTGTCTGGATGTCTGGATGTCTGGATCTCTGTGATGCGCATAGCGCCTAGACCGTTCGGTCGATTTTCATGAAATTTGGCACAAAGTTAGTTTGTAGCACGAGGGTGTGCACCTAGAAGCGATTTTTCGAAAATCCGATTTTGTTCTTTTTCTATTCTAATTTTAATAACATTTTACCCAGCAAATTTTCATAACGTGAAAGATTGAATTACGAAATTATCATAACGTGGAACCGTAACATGAGCGAGCAAATGAACGTAGCCCATTGGCGAGAAATTCATCATACATTATTTGTAAATATGCAGGCGAACCAAAAGACCTTTTAATTTTCTACTACGGGCAAAGCCGTGCGGGTACCACTAGTATTTAATAAACGAGCTGGAGCTAGATATCCTCTCGTTGAGCTCAGCTTCAATGAGAGGAAATCTACCTCCAGTTCAGTTTCGCGAAGGCAGCATAAGTTTTCTGGCGAAGAAGAATATTTACCAATATTAATAGCAATGAATGATTTTTTTTTTTTTTTTTTTTTTTTTGATTCGAAAAAAAAAAATCCTAACGAAGTCTAAATTTAAATTTTGAGTCATGAAATTGTTCTTTCCTACACGTTGCCGGGAAATTTTACATTTTTTAATTTTCTTATATTTAAGTTGGATTTTTGAACATGCGTCACTTGGCACAATTTTTATCATCGAAGTAGAACGTACAACGCAGGAAAACGCAGCTGGTAAATAAATAAATAAATAAGTAAATGCTAAACCAAATGGAACAATTAAAAAATCTATAGGAGTAGATTTTTTGTCAGTTCTTGATTTAATTGAGGAAAATATATGAATCTGAATTTTTAATTGTTTATAGAAAATTTTCAAAAATCGGTTAATTGATTTGTAGAAGTTCAAAACCACAAAATATCATTTTAGTAACAATTGTAATAATCTTCCCACTTCTCTTATGCAGCATTGATTTTATGTGTTTATAACTATCAGTATCAGCAAATGTGTCAAAAATCTGACAAAAAGTACAGAATATGTTGTAAACCAAAAAAAAATTTTAATTTAATTTTAAAATTTCGGTTTGAGATCTACTAAAGTGGACTTCATGCACCTCAAAGCAAGGCATTCAAAACAAACACGATTTTGAAATGCAGGTAAAGCTTGACCACGAAAAGAAGGCGGATGACCTTGAAGCTAAACATCATTTGTATTATTCGTAATATCGTAATAGGTAGAATCTGCCAGAAAGCACCAAATAGTAAGAGGCATGGTCTCGCTAATCCTATCTATTCCAAAATAATAAAAAACAACCTATTACAAATGATAAAAATGATGTTTTTGCTTTAAGGTCATCCGCTTCTTTTCGTGGTCAAGCTTATAGACATAAAAAGCTTGGCTTTGCTACTCACGAAGTTTTGAATGCTTGGGTATCGTTCATGGCTACCTGAATCATCAAATGTCACGTTTGTAACTGATAATTTTAATTTAATTTGGATATCATACATCAATAAGTAGAAATAGAGATCATTTAAATAATATTTTTAAAAAGAAAAGATGTTAAGATTTTATTATTATTTTATTTTGACTATTCACATCATGACTGTAAATAGTCATGCTGCTTCTTTTTTTTTTCTTTTTTTTATATATTAAACGCCACTGTATTTCAGGTCGCGCAACTGTTTCAAACGTGGAGCATGCATGCATGTAAAGTTTTCATGTAGTAGTAACCAATAAATGATTAAATAAAAATAATTAATTATTCTGAGCTTGTTACGGTTTTCGAAATTCATTGCAAACTGTCTTCGCCACTTATTGTTCTAGTATTATGCATCTAAACTCTATTTGAATAGATGTACTGACGGCAATGAAAAATTATCATTCTATTTTTGAATTTTTATTTTTGTAAGTAGTGCTTTAGTACAAAAATTTTCTCACACACTTTTATCTGAAAGAGGTATAGATTTTTATTACAAAAGCTGCAAAATTCTATACTCCTATTGCTACTGTGACGAAAAAAAAAACATTTTCCGCAATAGAGAAATGCAAATTACTGATAACCTGTGCCATGCGCCATTAAGAACCATAAACTGTGCAGTTGAGCGTGGGCATTTTCAAAATACAAAATTTTTATAAGGTGCTATAGAAACGGTAAATTTTACAAAAATTAGTTCTGTATATTTTGCTTCAGGGGATTGGACATATGTGTCCCTGTCCCTGTGGCCCATAAGAGATGCAAAACTACAACTTTTTCCAAACCCTGATTGATTTATTATTCAGCTAAAAAAAATTGCATGATAAAATTACTTTTTAACTGACGATGAAATGAATGTACTCTTGATTTAAAAAAGAAGAACGGCTGTATGCACGCGGATGTGATTTCTCCCCCCCCCCTTTCCCCCGTCCTGTGGCTAAGTAAATGCAATCAAGCTTTTAAAACTAGGAAAAGATTAGTTCTACATGTAATAGATACAGCTTAGAGTTAGACACATGTTCGAAACCAACCTCTTAAGAAGAATTATTGCTGTGACCCTCAATATCAGTAAGCTTGAATAAAAATATAACTAATCCTGAATAAAGATATTTAAACGAAAGAAAAGTAATGTCGGAAAAAAGCAGAAGTTATCACGAATAAAATTTACCTGATTCACTCCGACAAATTAGTTTTGGTGTATTTTATTGCGAATCGTAGGGACAAATTACTTTTCATGTATTCTTTTGCGAACCATAAGGACAAATCGCACCCTATGTTACATTTATGTTTTAAGGTGAAAATAAATTTTGTATACTATTAATAATGACTTTATAAAGTTAATAAGAACTAGTGCGTACTAAAAAATAAACATCTTACATTGAAAAAGAGTAATAACAAAAAATTTATTTATTTATTCTAAGTTAACCAGATGTTGTTGGTCATTTTATGTTTTAAAGGGGAAAAAAACGAAAAGAAAAAAGGTATATATTATTTAAACAGTAATTTAACGTTTTTGACAATGTTAAGATTCTGACCCCTCAATAACATGAAAAAGAGATTATGAAATATTATTCCGCCATTTTAAAGAGACTTCTGAAGTTATGGGACACACTTGTCCCATCATCTTTAAAACGTTAAATATTACAGACTACACCTAATTATATATATATATATATATATATAGATATATCAGTGTCAACGATATAAAATTATAACATTCAGTCAGATTGAATCTGAAACAAATAATGCATTAGACTTGCGTGAACCCCTGAAGTCAGGTTTCATGGCACTAAGAGCACAGTTGGACGTTAAAAATCGAAAAGCACTCCAATGAAATTTTAATAAACTGAACGACAAATGCAAAAGAACAGATACATTTCGTGGAATAAATCTTCACTAATAAAAAAGCTGAAAGTCTCTCTGTCTGGATCTCTCTCTGTCCGGATCTCTGTCCGAATCTCTGTCTGTCAGGATCTCTATGACGCGCAGAGCGCCTAGACCGTTCGGCCGATTTTCATAAAATTTGCCACAGAATTAGTTTGTAGCATAGGGTTGTGATCCTCGAAACGATTTTTCGAAAACTCAATTTTGTTCCTTTTCTACCCCTATTTTAAGAACATTTTCCTGAGCAAAATTGTCACAAGATGGACGAGTAAATTACCAAGTTATCATAACGTGGAACCGTAACATGGGCAAGTCAATTGGCGAGAAATTCATCATGCATTATTTGTAAATATACAGGCGAACCAAAAGACCTTTTAATTTTCTACTACGGGCAAAGCCGTGCGGGTGCCACTAGTAATTACGTGCAATGATTAAGGAAATGAAACTAAGTAAATATAAATACAGTCGAACTCGCTTATAACGAGCTATTATAACGAGGAAAGCAGAAATATTTGGTTGGTACAATGTTAAGTCTAAGGGGGCAAAACTCGCTTTAAACGAGCAAATTCCGCTAAAAGCGAGCAATAGTTTTTGTGATTCATAAAATGTCTATCGATTTCTAGCAGAATGATGTGTTTTAAATCCTTAAAACAAGTGATGACGGCAATTTTTATTATTATTATTATTTGTAGTTAGAGAAGTATTAAAAAATTATACACTTGTTAACGTCAATATTATCACTTTCGAGATACTTATTCCCGATTATATTGTAACTTAAATTCATTCTAATGAAAAAAAAATCAATGGAAGCGACAACAATGATAAAAACTGAATATTTCGAAGCTGCACTTCCATCAACGTAATGTCTTTTGAAAAGTAGAAAAACTTCAACTGTTTTTCAAAGACAGAGGTGAAAATGACGATGTTTTGGTCAATGAATATTCCTCGAAAGTCATCTACAACGCAAGAAAGAGACAATATGACAGTTCAAAAAAATTAACCAACTTCTTCGATTCTGTAGAGAAACTGAAAACAAGCAAAGCAATATAACGAGCAAATATCGTAGTCACTCCTCTCTCGCTATAAGCTAGTTCTACTGTACAAGTGGAGTATTAAAGTTACTGTACAAAATGCTGAAGAGAATTTCAAAGATCTTTCAGCCGAAAATCAGTGATTTTTTTTCTTTTTTTTTTTTAATGAGTTAGTTTTTTGTTACAGAAATTTGTTCAACTTTCTTCACGTGAAGTCGGTGTATTTTTTCTGAAGTTCATTCAGTTTTCTTTTTTAACTTACTGCATAATAGTTCCTCGCTGATTAAATTCAGTACTATAAATGTTTTGCATTTTTCTTTATGCTCATTAAACAATCAGACTTAATTTTTGTTAAATTTTGTTTAAAAATGCAATTTTATATTGTAGCGTTATGTACTTTACTGTTATTATGTACATAACTATTGTGTAAGCACATCGTTTGGTTAAATCGCATACTGTTTTCCTAAACGGTACTTCCATATCATTTTCGAAAAAATTGAGAATCGGTACTACCTATGGCCAATTAGTTCGGATTTTTGAAGTTCTGCAGTAACAGGGAACTTACGTGTAATAATTTAGAAACAAAGTGTTTTATTTATTTATTCATTTATTTTTAATTCAGTAAAATTAGCATAGTTACTCCAGCAAATTGCCTCGTAGAAAGTGTCATTAAAGTTTTGTAATTCTGCTTTCAAACATATATTTTCAAATGGTCCCTTTTTTAAAGTCAATTTTAAATTTAAGCGTGATCAAGTCTATCTTAAGAATGAGCATTTTAATTTTCAAAATATTGAAAAACTTTGAATTTTTGCTCTATTAATTCGTTAGCGTGAAAAAAAAACCACGGATTATGTTTGTTTAGAATTCACTTTACTATTGTGTTTCGTCTGAATAATTCTGTTGCGATATTTCGAGGAAAATGCCTCAAATTTTTTACGCGTTTTGTCATTTTTAAAATCCGTGAAAAAACATTTTGCGGATTTCTGGAATTAGTTAGAAGTGAAAAGAATTAGAACCATGAAATTGAAAAACTGCAGATTTTTTGCCTGATTCTCAACACAGTTTAGAAAAAAGGTATGCATGAAGGATAAATGTATTGTAAAAATATTTCTGAAAACAACTCAAAATGAATCAAAAATGCATTAAACCCCACTTTTTCATCATAGGTATATCACTTGACGCATTTTTACTCGACAATTATTTTTCATTTCATTTATTATCGCCATGTTTGGTCAAAATTGCACAGAGACTGCTTGCTTGATGACCACGCATAGTTCGTCTTTATAATGGACTTTCAAGCAAAACAAGCATAAAAGTTCAACTAAAATTAAAAATAACTTGTAAATAACCATAAAAAGCAAAATAATCCGACAAGGAAAAAAAAGGAAAAAAAAACATGCTATTAAATAAATCACATCAAAATAATTCGCCGAATAAATAAAAGAATTTAGAGGCTCCATTAAAATGCAGAATAATCAGCCAAATAAATGTATCTAGTCATTATTAAACATCAAAAACTAATAAAATGTAAAATTAGGAAGAGTTGCGGATATGCGGCGACGTAAATGTACTTTTTCCATTTTCACTAAGGTAAGCAGTGAACACACTAAGCCTGTAACGGAAAAGTACCAATTAAATAACTCCATAAAAATTAAAAAGTTGAGAAAAAAATGAAAGCAGTGCTTCTGTGACATGGGGAAGTGTGTTTCTGCCTGTCTACCTGACTGTCTGTCGGTTTGTCCACTCATCTATAAATATTGAAAAAATACTTTTGGGGTGATAATAATTCGAAAGATCTTGGTTAGAACACTTTACTCTCACGCTTCGTTTTCTTGTTTTGAACAATTTTTTCTTCCGCTTTGATCAGCTCCAAAAGTTTGACGTTAGCTCATATATAGAGAAACTCAAAATCCTGTATTCAACTCTGATGTAGGAAGCGGATTTTCGAACAAACTGGATTGGGAAAGAGCTCTTGTCGTAAAACGTAAGCAAAAAATAACTAAATAAATAAAAGAAAAAGAAAAGAAAGGGAATAAAAAATGATTCGGCTGTTTTAAAGGATTTTTTTATGAACAGTTCTAAACAGTTCTATTCACTTAATGCTACCACAGATTTTTATTCGTTATACATTATATAAAGTTAGATATTTATTCATTGTATTTATATCCCACATCTAGGATAATTTATTGGCAGACTCCAGCCAATAAGTTTCCCCAGACGTTGAAATTCATCTGCAAGCAGCTTTCTTGTGTGAAACTTTTGATTCTAGCAAGAGTCAACATCTTTGTTTTTCTTGTCTTTTTTTAAACTTTTAACATTTTCCCTTGCCCCATTTTTGAGCAATCACGATTGCTTATTGTTCTCATTTGACAGTCTTTGATGTTCCGTGCCTTTTTCAACCACCTCCGCCACCTGCAGGCGCGGCTCCGTCCTCCGGTAGCCGCTCCTGGTCGGTGGCGTCCATGTCCTACACACACGCACGCTCATACACATACACACTCACACACATACACACACGCCAACGTGCATACACACAGGTCTACGCACACACAAAAGCCTACTCATACACGACTAATACACACATCTCCATTCAACAGGAGGGTCATGGGCGGATTTATGGGGGGTCAGAGAGGGGCAATGCCCCCCCAGTTTTGGGAAGACTATGTAGTAACAATACATCTTCCAAAAATTAAAAAAAAAAAATATTTTTTCTTTTTTCAATAGTTTAGAAGGACATGGGTGGATTTATTAGGGGGAGCATAGGGGCAGTGCTCCCCCAGTTTTGGGACGACTTTATGTAGTAACAACACATCTTCCAAAATCTTAAAACAAAAAAATCATAACTTCTTCCTTTTTGAATAGTTTAATGAAAATGAAGAGAAAAGCGAATGTCGTTTTCTGATGGGAGGAAAGAAAAGGGGGGAAAGAACGAACATTAAATACAAATAGTACAGCTCTCACTGGGGTGCTGAAAATGTGTCTAAATTCACATTCATTTTGAACTGAAAACCATTTGGGCAAGTTTATGAATGAAAATATAGGCTAAACGAGCTAGACATTAAGCTGAAACACTTATAATAATTGACTATTATTTTAACAAATTAGAACCTAAAGCAAAGGGGAAAAATCTCCCTCCCCCCCCCATTCGCGCTAACAGAACGATCTACTTGTTATGATTTGTGTCCACATTTAAAGTATTATTTGTGCATAATATTTATGTTCTTAGTAGATTAATTAGCCTTTTGAGAAATTCTAAAAAATACAGTTTTTTTTCCTTCTTTTTCTCTCTCTTTTTAAAGAGAGAGAGAAAGAGAAAATAAATACTATCGCAAACTGAATAAATTTCAGTTATATGAGTATTCTTATTAAATGAATCTTTACTTAGAGGGAGAGTACACTTTTACTTACTTTATAAATACTGTTTAAAAAGTAAGGTAAGTCATAATCATCTAAGTCTAATTGAGTAAGTCCTTGTCATTATTGAAAACTAAATAATTGAGTCAAAGATTTTTAAAATCGTAAAAATCCTTTAACCGTGAAAACTGACGAATTTTCGTAAAAATTACGAAAAATCAAACAAAAATCTGCAGCTAAGAGTGAATTACAAACACGGCCGAATTTGCCTATAAGATAAACAAACTATTGCTTAGGGCCCTTTCTTTGAAGTGGATTCCTAACTTCCAAAAAAAATTCATGATTCGTTCCTTAAAAAATGGAAATTGCTTGAAGAAACTAATTTCATTTTTAAGTGCTTGAAAACCTTGAATATTTGAAAACGTGTGGCTACAAACCTTAAATTTTAAATTTTCTAACAAATGGTAGACGGGGAGGAATGCCAAAATATGTCAAATTCAGCTCCTTGCCACATCCTGTATTAAAAATGTAAAAATCATGGTTCTCACGTTTGTAACATATTATTTGAAGAAAATTTTTGTGACTCACTTGTTTTATATTTTGCTATTTATTCAATCCCGAATGCAGTATTTTTGAAAAAATTTTGTATTGATTGCTTTTATCTTACTTCTTCTGCATATTGTCTATCTGTTTAGCGCGGAAAAAATACACACTGCTTCTATTTCTTTTCGTTTTCTGCCCTACTTGCAACTGAAGAAAAGTTGTCATGAGAAATCTATGGTTTCTTTTCTCTTTTAAATTTAAAATAGCTATTTCTTACAAAGTTGGAACAGGACTGTAAAAATTTACAATCAAGTACTAAAATATCAGACTAGAAAGTGCAAATGAAGTGCGTTTAATAATTTTATTTATTCTAGAGTGCTTGAAAATTATATATTAGATAAGTCTTTGAAAATCCTAAGCAAAGTGGGCTCCAATTACTTCTACACCATATTGTTAATCTGTTTAGCCAGGGGAAAAAATGATACATTACCTCTATTCCTTTTCGTTTTCTGCACTACTTATAATTAAAAAAAGGTTGTTGTAATGAGAAATCTATAGTTTACTTTTTCTTCCAAACTTAAAATGGCTGTTTCTTACAAAGTTTGAACAATACTGTACAACTGTATAATCTAGTTATTAATTTCTATGTCTATCCAATTAACCTTTATAAGGCTTCAAAATGCAGAATTTTATATCCATTTTACAAAATTTCCTTCGGGGGAGAAACCCCTGGCCCCCTAAAATTGGAAGTATTCTATTTCCCACTTAAAAGGGAGCCCTGAGTCACTCTCTTGATACCAGCTCCCTCTCTTAAGGTCAATTCAAATCGATTCAAAAAGGACAGCATGAAAACACACATTAATGAAAACGACACACAAAAAAGTAAAGCATGGATTTATGCATCACAGGAAACAAACAAAAGCATGGGAGTGGGGGCAATAAAAATGTTGCTCAAAAAAAAAAAAAAAATCTGCCCCCCCCCCCCCCCCCCCAGGAACTCAGTCCTAAATCCGCCTATGAGGAGGGTGACTTGGAGGGACATGAGCCGTGTCTAGAAACAAGTGAGTCGAGTAGTAACCAATGAGTAGAGTCCTGTCGCAACTCGTGATTGCGAAAAACATAATTTGAATTCAAAATTTAAGAATTCAAATTATTTTTTTTTTTCCTCTTTCTTTTTTCAAAACTATTTTTAACTTTTTTCTCTATTTTCACATTCATTTTGATGGAATTGTTTTTCAAATCCATTACTCTGTGACGTTTTCATAAGTTTCATTTCAATAGGTGCGCATGGTATTTTTGAAATATTAATGAAAATAATATTTTACGAAAGCAACTCTACTCTTTTTAATGTCATATAGTGCAACTATTCATGCAGTTGTTTCCCCTTAATATTTCAAAATGAGCATTTGAAAATAGATGTTTCGCTTACTTCTATCTTTATGTTATTCAGTTTGCAACATAAAACTTTCCTATTAAAGATGAATAGTACGATCTGCATCGTGAGTTCCTTTGAAAGTTTAGAAAGAATAAATTTTTCGATGCCACATTTATTGATAACCGTGATCAAGGCCTGATTATCACACAGGGCGACTAGAGGCCCATCTTCTTAAGTCAAAAGAATTATGAATTTCAACTACACGAAAAATACATGCATTTTAAATATGACAACGAAAAAATGACTTGTTAAATGGAAAAAAAACTTCCTCAAAGGTGAATTTTGATTCATTCCGCCAGTAGTGAATTTACCATGTCACATTACGAGTGCTCCCGAAAGGGAATCATAAATGCACGTGATAAATGATTTACATAGTTCTGTGATAGAGAAAGGGGGCCCCCAAAAATGTATTCCGGCAGGCCCCAAACGTCCTGTATATCAACCACTGCATTCCGTTATAGAGCCTTCAGGGGACCTTCAAATTATTGTGGACCAAGAGCCTCACTTTCAGTTAGTCGGGCCTTAACCGTCATGTAACTTTTTTCATTTAAAGTTGATTTTTCGACCACGCAGAAACCACGCCAAGCTTTGACAAGCGATTTATAGCGATTCCTTAAGCAAAGAAATTTTATCCATTTCCCAATATATATATATATATATATATATATATATATATATATATATATATATATATATATATATATATATATATATATATATATATATATATATATATATATATATATATATATATATATATATATATATATATATATATATATATATATATATATATGTATATGTATGTATATATATATATATGTATATATATATATATATATATATATATATATATATATATATATATATATATATATATATATATATATATATATATATATATATATATATATATATATATATATATATATATATATATATATATATATATATATATATATATATATATATATATATATATATATATATATATATATATATTAATGAAATATATTAGTTGTCACGTTCGGGACGATCGACATGGCGGTTTTTTCGTGGAATTATCAACGTGAAACACACCACAAGCGTACTAGGAAATCTTGTGGTTTCCATTTTCCATTTCAGATTTTTTTTTTTTTTTTTTTTTTGGTCTTATCTTCGTAGAGAAAGATGCAATTGAAAGAAAATTTTTCTTAGGTTACTGGGTACTCTGCATAGTACTCCGCATGTACTCTCATAGCTCTAATGGTACTCTGCATAGTTACCATTGCAATCGTTGGTGAGTTTTACGTTTCGATGCTGTCTTATCTCTATAGAGAAACTTGCAATCACTCGTCAATCTCTTGGAATTTCTTGGCGAAGAAAGTGAAATTAATGCAAGCTGTTTTGCACGGAGAGGCTTTGCCAATGCTTTGACTGGCGTCGAAATACACTTAGTTAATGAAATTATGAAATATTAAAGAATATTTATACTTACACTTTTCTTTTCCTTTCATGAAAAGCTTCATTATTTCTCTCCCCCCCCCCCCTTTCTCTTTAAAATGAAACACAAAAAATGACAATCAGGATTTAAAATGTATTCCATCATAGACTTTTATTTTCTCGACATTTCTAAACTTGGAGGCAGTACGCATATTATTATACGAAATTTCTTGAATCTTGAACTCAGCGCGACTAGCCATAGCACTCCCACTTTTTCTACCGAAAACTTATACCGTTAAATAGGCTTTACGGTAAATACTTTTTACCGTTGAGTTTCAGGAACATTTAAAACAGTGCAGGGAAGGGAGGGCGAAAAATTCAAAATTAAAAAAATTTGAAAAGTTTGATTCTATAAGAAAATTTTTTAAGGTTTGTTTTGCAATGCAGCTTAAGTATAAAAACTTTTGAGACAAAAAACATTTAATTACTATTTGAAGTTTTTGAGAAAAAATAACAAAAAAGGTAACGTAAAATTTTGTGTCCCGCACTATACCCCAATTTGACACAGTGACACAGCATATACAAGGCATAGAGAGACAGCATATAGGGTTAAGTGAAACGTTATACGTTTAACGCTTTTTATCATTTCTTTTCGTAGGAACTGTCATCAACAATTTAATATTTTTATCCGGAACAGATGTAGCATCTAGTACAGGTGGCCAAATAAAAGCAGTCAAAATGGTTTTATTTTTGCGTTACAAAATAATGTAAAAGTCTCCATCATTATTAGCAGCCATTACAACATTTCTAACATAAAAATGTTTCTGCTTGATGGCAAATTCTGTCAGAACTTCAAGTGTCTCACAAACTAGCTCTTCAAACCTAGAAGGCAGATTTTCGCACATGTCAGTATGGTCTGATAAAATATCGGATCCCCCCCCCCCTTTAATATTTTCAACCTCATCAAGTTGTGTCAAATAAGTTAACATTTTTTCTACATTTTTGACCTTTTTTTCGCATTTCCATAGTTTTATATTTTTTCTTCTAAAATTAGTTTTCTAGGCAATGACAGTTTTATCTTACAACTTGTGGTACCCGCACGGCTTTGCCCGTAGTTGAAAATTAAAAGGTCATTCGGTTCGCCTGTTTACAAATAATAGATGACGAATTTCTCGCCAATTGGCTATGTTCATTCGCTCTCTCATTCCACGTCATGATAATTTCGTAATTTACTTGTCCATCTTATGATAATTTTGCTCCGGAAAGTGTTCTTAAAATTGAAATAGAAAAATAACAAACTCGAATTTTCGAAAAATCGCTTCGAGGTGCACACCCCATGCTACAAACTAACTTTGTGCCAAATTTCATTAAAATCGGCCGAACGGTCTGGGCGCTATGCGCGTGACAGACATCCTTCAGACATCCAGACATCCAGAAAGACTTTATTATTAGTAAAGATAATAGTTTTACCCTCTTTCTGTATTACTTAACCTTTTCTCTCTTCCGTCTTTTTATATCCTCTGAAGCTGTCAGAACCTAAGAAAACACTACTTTTAAGAACGCAAGAAAACACTTACTGCTACACTAGAGCGAAAATTATTTTTATTTTTTCAAAGTGCAGAAACTCGATTCAAATCACATATTTTTCACGTTCTATATGTTATTCGTGTTGAAACAGAAAGTAAAACTTTGGAAGTTCCATTCGAAAGGGGGATTGTGTTCCAGCTGATTGAACTCGAATGAAACTAAAAGCAAATCGAGGCACATAACAACTGAAAGCGAGTCACACTTATTCCAATGCTCCAAAACCTGATTTATCAACAATAACAGGATTTTTTTAGAGAATAAATCGGGAGCTTACTTTTCCCGTTCCCCGTTGCAGTTTTATTTTTCTCGTTTTCGTTTTGGTAGTGCAGCTTTCTGCATGCATCGTAGTGTTACCGATTTTATGGATGTATCACTGTTAGTTTCAAATTCCTAGGAAAGTAATAATTTAATTTATGAAAATACTAGGCGGAAAAGATTTTACTAATTAGTTAACTTTTGTGGCGATCGAGTGACAATTGACGGCTGATTTTGAATCGCAAAAATTTCCTGTGATCTCTCAGCTTTTGCTCTTCATTAAACACTAGTGGTACACGCACGGCTTTGCCCGTAGAAGAAAATTAAAAGGTCATTTGATTCGCCTGTATATTTACAAGTAATGGATGATGAATTTCTCGCCAATTTGCTACGGCTATTTGCTCGTCCATGTTACGGTTCCATGTTATGATAATTTGGTAATTCACTAATTCCCGTTATGATAATTTTCTCGGTAAAATGTTCTTAAAATTAAAATATAAAAAGAACTAAGTGGAATTTTCGAGAAATCGCTTCGAGGGCCACATCCCCCATGCTACAAACTAATTTTATGTCAAATTTCATGAAAATCGGCTGAACGGTTTAAAAGCTGTGCGTGTCACAGAGAGAGATCCAGGCATCCATACAGAGAGACTTTGAGCTTTATTACAGTAAAACCTGTAAAGTTGACTACCCTTGTAAGTTGACCACCTGTCTATGTTGACCGCTTCTGTCAGGAACGGAATTAGTCCTATCTCATATAATGAAGGAAAACCTCTGTAACTTGACCACCTCTCTATCTAGACCACCTGTCTATCTTGACCACTAATGTACGCCAAATTTGGTTTGGAGTATTGTAAAAAACCCTTTGTAAGTTGACCACTTGGTTTATTTTTAAAAACTTTCTTCAGCAAATTGTTTTATTTTATTTATTTATTTATTATTATTATTATTATTATTATTTTTTGATAGCTCTCCAGAAATGTTTTTAATGCTTTGATGACAGATTATCATTTTACTAACTAAACAGCAGCATTAAGCTTATGCTGCTCTTTATTCTCCAAACTTGTTTTTCATTTGTTCTTCTATTTGAGATAGCTTTTTGTACTCTGTTCAATGAAAATTTGGTGATACACTCTGTAACAAAAAAATCTACGCACCAAGAAGGAGTGATCCGATTGAGACGAAAATTGGTGAATAGGAAGACAATGCACAGAATAATAAATGATTAAATGCTTAGAACAATTGAATAATTTATGTCAGAGTTACAGTAACAAGTTCAATAAGGTATTCACCCGCCTCTAGCCTAGATACAAGCTGAAGTACGACGTGGGAAACACCAATAAAGCTCCCAGAGGTTGTCCTGCGGTATTTTGGGCTAAATTCCCTCCAATTGTCGGACGAGGTTATCAACATTCCTTGCCAGATGCAATCGCCATCCCATCATATCCCAGATATGCTCGATGGGAGAGAGATCTGACGATCTGTCAGGCCACGGAAGAATTTGAAAAGCTTGCAGACAGTTCATAGCAACACATGCCGTATGTTATCTGGCATTGTGTTGCTGAAAACCAGTCGAGGGTACTGCAAAAGGAACGGCAACAAAACAGGTCTTAGGATGTCGTCGACGTACCACTAGCGGTAAGTGTATCTCTAATTACGACTAAAGGGGTCCAGTTATCAAAAGAAATGGCACCCCAGACCATAATGCCTTGTTGAGGGCCAGTGTGGCGCGCAAAAGTGAAACCAGGATCCCTCCTCTGCCCTGGGTGTCTCCAAACAAGTCTTCGATGATCGTCATGACACAGTTGGAAGCGGGATTCGTCGCTAAAGACTAAACATCCCCAGTCGGCACCATTCTAACCTGATCGAGCCATGCACTACTGTAATCTGGCTCGGCAGTGTGTAGGTGTCAGTGGCAGGTGGCGTAACGGTCGGCGCGAGCGTAGATTTCGTTGTCCCAACCGTCTGTAAATGGTCATGATGGATACTGGTGCTTGGGTTGAATGTCTGATGGTTCGTAGAGATGAAGAAAACGCTGTGACAGCTGATCGGACAATCACTCTGTCATCACGATCTGTTGTGACCCAAGGTCGACCGCTAACATCCTGACGCTGAACTCTGCCATTTTCCACCCATCCTTGCCAGCATCTTCGAGTCGCCGCATCGCTTCGACTCAAATGACGAGCGATTCTTCAATTTGACCAACCGGCCTCTTTCAATCCAATCATATGACCTCGTTTAAACTCTGACAGTTGCTCGTAATGATCACGAACCATGCAGCGAGGCATTTTTAAGTTGTTGAAAGGTAATCTGAATTGCAATCAAACCGAAAGCTTTAACAACTGTTGAAGAACTGCTCTTTATATACATCTGCTGGATGCGCAGTTTCGATGCGCTGGATATCAAACTATTCATTCATTGGACACCAAATTTTCATCGTTTGCACATCTGGTCAAAACAATCATTCATACAAAATTTCAAAGCAATCGGATGATTGCTTTTTGATGCGTCGATTTTTTTGTTATAGAGTGTATATTGTCGAATTGGAGACCATAGAAACAAATATGAGATGGCGAAACCGGTTT
Source organism: Uloborus diversus (assembly GCF_026930045.1). Taxonomy (NCBI): domain Eukaryota; kingdom Metazoa; phylum Arthropoda; class Arachnida; order Araneae; family Uloboridae; genus Uloborus; species Uloborus diversus. Next base: position 228,131,751 of record NC_072731.1, read on the forward strand.
TTGTGTCATTTTGTTAGATTCCCGTTGAACCGACGGTAATTTTTAGAACACTTGCGTGCCCCCTCCCCCCTCCCTGTATTTATGAAATTAAACTCTAGTTGCACTTCCGAGTTGTTTAAAATTAACACCGTTCATAAAATTTGAGATTTTTTTTCAAACTTAATCTATTGTTTAGGAAGAAATTAGAGCATTAATGTAAGAAATTTATTAAAGACGTTTTGAATGGTGACATAGTTCGGAAATCAAAGGGACTTTTGAATTTTTTCTTTAGAAGTACTGAAGTCGACTCAGAAACTCTTCCGAGGCGTTGGTGGTTGCGGTTCTGTACTAAACAAATGAGGCCGAAGTTGGGAACGAAGTTTAATTTTGTGAGTTACTCCAAAATCAGCGGGTGACCCCCCCCCCCCCCCGCCCCTTCCTCGTCGTTTCAAGCATTTCTTAAATATTTAGCGATTATTTATTTTGCTCAAGAAATGTCATTTTGCGTATTTCTCATTCTCGTTTCATCTTTATTTCGTAATGCGCCATTTTTTTTTTTTTTTTGCATCATTTATAGCGATTGATTTTTTTCAATTGAAGATTAGATAGAACTATTATTAAGATAGAATTATTTTCATGTATTTTTATAAAATCAATGAACCAGTTATTTTCGTTTTCATCACATTTTTAATAATATGTTATAGAAAAGTTTCAAGGCTTTTCTATTAAGCAATTTTTTTAATATCAGCAAATTATTGTTAAATTGAAGAATTTAATTTGAACTTGTTTGTAGTGCTTCATAAAAGATTTTAAACAATCAAATTGTTCAATATTATGTGTGCAAACATCAGATCAAGTAGTATATGTATTCAGTTACTATTAATTTGGAGTAAATATCGAGTCTGTTTATTGTAGCTGCGTTTTAAGAACCTCACTCTTTTCATGGCTATTTCTTTTTTCAGAAAAATAGATGTCACTGTTATGGCTTTTTATGAAAAATGCAAATTTTTCTATTCATAAATTTTAAATAAGTATAAAAATACTCTCTGTTGGTTCTCTGTTTAACGACTTTCAAGGGACCACAAAAAATCGTCGTTAAGTAGAAAGCGTCCTTAAATAGAATGCTTTTAACAGTGTAGTGGACCATCTGGGACCATGAAAAGTCGTCGTTAAGTTGAGAAAGTCGTTGAATAGAGCGTCGTTAAACAGAGATTCAACTGTATTCCTATTATGATTTAATAATGTAATTTATTTGTTATCTTTTTTGTTTAATTTCATGACTAAACACTGTCTACGTGCAATCTTTCCACTTTAATTGCGTAATTTGTTGACGGTTTCATATTTCTTAAAAATTTTTTGAATGATTAAACAACATAATTTTAGTTTTACAACATAATTAACCCAGAATAGTTCACATTACCGAAGCACATCCACCTTCAAAGGGTCACCTTAAGGGACTATGTACTTCTGCCAGTGTTCATATAACTTTTGGAAACACTACTGGAAGCCTTTTTCGCAACCTACTATGAAGCAGCTTTATCTTCTCCTGACGGAAGAAAGCGGCGTCTATGCAAATGTTTTTTTGCTGGGAACAGGTAAGAGTCAAACGGGGCTAAGTCCGACGAAACGTTATGTTATTTGTTTGTCATATCAGAGCATTGATTAATCAAACCGTGCATCCTCAACATGAAAGTTGCCTTCTTCCCCACGATGAAGTTAAAGCAGCAGCGCAAGAGGCTTTACAGGAGGTTGCGAAAAATGGCTGCCAGGAGTGCTTCTAAAAGCTATACGAACGTTGGCAGAAGTGCATACATGGGCGGATTTATGGGGGGTCAGAGGAGGCAATGCCCCCCCCCCCCCAGTTTTGGGAGGACTTTATATAGTAACAACACATCTTCCAAAAATTTAAAAAAAATCATTATTTTTTCGTTTTTGAATAGTTCAGAAGAGCATGGGTGAATTTATCGGGCGGGGGGGGGGGGCAAAGGGGACAATGATCCCCAGTTTTGGGAGGAGCTTATATAGTAACAACTTACCTTCCAAAATCTTATAACAAAAAAAATCATGATTTTTTTCTTTTTTGAATAGGAAATTAAAGTTTATTTTTTCTTTTAAACTTAAAATAGCCGTTTCTTACAAAGTTTGAACAATACTGTACAAGTGTATAATCTATTACTCAATTTCAGAGGATGGAAAGTGCAAATTATTAATAGGTTCTAAAATCCCTGAAAAGAATTGGCGCAGTATAACCTACAAGGGCTCTTGAACCAAAAACACAATCTAACCAACCAAACCTTGAAAATAATTAGACAAATTTTTGAAAGCAATTCAATTTTATTTCTTATCAAGTGTATAAATTAAGAATTGTTCAAATGGGTAGTATGTTACTCTCTTGATACCTATTCTCTAAATTTGTGCACCATTTCTTTTAAAGTATTAACTTGCATCACAAAGCACTTTTAAAGCGTAAAACTTAAAAAAAAAAATTTGCCTATTATTTCCAATTAACCCTTATAAGACTTCAAAATGCAGAATTTTATATCCATTTTATATAATTTCCTCCGTGGGAGTAACCCCCTGGCCCCCTAAAACTGGAGATATTCTATATCCCACTTAAAAGGGAGCACTGCGTTACTCTCTTAATACCAGCCCCCTCTCGTTTGAGGTCAATTTAAAAAGGACAGCATGATTACACTCAGTAATGAAAACGACACATAAAAAAGTAAAGAATGGCCTTACGCATCACAGAAAACAGACAAAAATATGGGAGGGGGGGGGGAGGGCAATTAAAAATGTTGCTTCAAAAAAAAAAAAAATCCTGCCCCCCCCCCCCCCCCCCAGGAACTCAGTCCTAAATCCGCCTATGAGTGCATAGTCCTTCAAGGTGATTATTTTGTAGATAGATGAGCTTCAGTAATGTGAACTATTCAGGGTAAAGTTTTACACTGCTTGTCCTCGACCTTTTAGATCATACTACGTACGTATGAGTTTTCAACTTACTATTTCATAACGTTTCTGAGTGACGCAAGTTTACGCGTATGAAGACATCACAAGAGAACTTGCGATAATTAACTGAGGAGGTGTTCAAAATGGATTATTTTGGTCATCTATATGTTCTTTGGTACATATGCGTGTACAGATGTGCCGAAAAAACTTGTGAAGTTTAAATTGGGTGATCGTAAAATAGAAATTAGATCGAAAGTTGATTTTTTTTTTTTTTTTTTGATTACAAGTCCTTATTCGTAGAAAGGAAGTAAAGTGAAATGAATAAATGATCCTTTAAATCCCTGACAATCTTATCAATTTATTTCCGTTAGATTTTTTTTTTTTTTTTTTGCCATCGGCCATCGGCAATCGGCCATTTGGAGGAAAACAATCGGCAATCGGCCATCTTTGAACAATCGGCATCGGCCCATCGATCAAAAAATGCCATCGGTCGAGCCCTAGTAATTTTTGGTAGCGATTCATTAATGTTCCATTCTTCGGACGATGGTTATGGGCAGGTATAGAGCAGTAAATACATACTGCTGATTACCGGCACAACGTAGAGATAATATCAGTTATACTGCAAATCACCACTGATGTAAAAAATGATTTTATTTAGCAGCAACCAAATAAACATGTTCGCTGTTGTAAACTGATGTAATATAGATTTCAAAAATGCAAAAAAAGATGAAAGTGGAAATTTTTGCAGTTACTGCCGTTTACCCTCTCCCAGCAGAGCGGTTATGGGTAAAAAATTTCAGTGATGCAAAAAAAAAAAAGAAAAAAATTAAAAAAATTGCAGTTACTGCCGTTTGCCTGCCCACGGGAGAAAGCTTTCTTTCTACTGTGGGCTGGTAAAGAGTAGTAAGTGTATACTGCCGACTTGCCACACAATGTTGCGAAAAAAGTAGTTACTGCTAATTACCACTGATAAAAAAAAATACTTTTTTTCTGCGACAACCAAATAAACATGTTTGTACCATAAAACTGCAGTAATATAGATTCCAAAAATGCAAAAAAAAAAAAAAAAAAAAATCGAAAAATCTGCAGTTACTGCCGTTTACTTGCACACAGCAGTGTAGCACAGAAAATCAAAAATTCCTCTTTTTAATCTATAATAATTGAACTCATTCCTAGGACAGAAAAATAACATGAAAACCTGGGGATAAAGTTTAAAACGATGTACGTTGATGATTAAAATAATTTAATTAATTTAAAGAATGCTATTTTACACCTTTAAGTATGTGAAATACACCGCCAGCTCAGTCATTTCCAGCCGAGGACTGCAGTTTCGTGCTTATTAGCACTCATCAGCCCGGCATAGGAAAGTGACTGAGCTGGAGATGGAAAACCTCTTAAGGAAGCCAAGAGTGCGAAACAAACTGGTAGCTAATATAGAATTAGCAGCCCAGACGAGTGACCGAAGCTATGGTTCGGTTCAACTCGAAGATTGAACGCAAGGCAAGGTATATTCAGTAAATTACCGCCCATTAGCCAGGGCTAAAGCAGAAATACGTGAAATACACCGCCAGCTCAGTCATTTCCAGCCGAGGACTGCATAAGCACGAAACTGCAGTCCTCGGCTGGAAATGACTGAGCTGACGGTGTATTTCACGTATTTCTGCTTTAGCCCTGGCTAATGGGCGGTAATTCACTGAATATACCTTTAAGTATGCTTAATTTTGTACTACAAATTGAATTTGTGGAATGTTGATATGAAATTTTTAAATAATTTAAGTCTATTTGAGAAATGGATGGGGACACGCCAAAAGTGTGACTTTCTGGTTAGTTATAAACTTTTTTGTAGAAAAAGCTAAATGAGTTATTGTTTTAACAATAGTAGAATAACATCATATAAGTAATTTCTAACTATTAAAAAAATGAAAACACATTCTGAGGTTAAAAAATTTTGTGCTACTGGGACATAATGTTGATAGGGTTTTGGAGTCTCACCCAACTTTTTAATTGAGTCTTTAAATAAAATAACTTTCGTGCTCTGGGCCCGTGTCCCATGTGTCCATGCCAGTATCTGGGCTTGGCAGTGTCAGGGACGTAGCTAAGGGGGGGTTTTGGGGACAAAACCCCCCCGAAAAGTTAGTCTCAAAAAAAAAAGAGAAAAAGAAGAGAGAAGAGAAAGAAAAAAAAAAAAGAAGAAAAGGGAAAAATTCCAAGCGATTATATATATATATATATATATATTATATGTATATATATATATTATATATGTATATATATATATTATATATGTGTATATATATATATATACACATATACACATATACACATATATATATATATACACATATATTATATATGTGTATATATATACAGTGGCTCCCAAAAGTGTTCGTACACCTACGACATTCAATGAAATAGGCCCTTATTCATTGGTTAGAATTAATATTTCGGAACAGGTATTTGATTATAAGATCTATGATCCATTTTTAACAAAACTACATGAAAATTTTTAATAAAACATTAAAATTTAATTTTTTAAAAATCAAAAACTAAAAAGTGCCGTAAATTTTATCTCACAAAAGTCTTCGTACACTTTGGAAAAATGTCAACAAATTAGTAAATAATCTAACTTTTTACTAAATTATTATTTAGTAGAATATCATGCAGTAACAACAACACCTTTTAAACGTCTGGGAATAGATTTCATTGTTTTTTCTTTCTTTTTTTGAGCAATTTCTGAGTAAGTGTTCAGCCGCACTACGAGTCTTACTATTTCTAGTTCGCTTTTCGTTTCAATGGTGTATTTTTGTAATCTATCCACCAGATATCTCCTAATATGTTCCATTAAGTTTAAATCTAGCGATCGAGGAGATATTTCTAAGCTTAAGGACAAATTTTGAGGCATCAAACGCGAACATGTGCTTCTTATCGTTACCTTGATAAAAAACAAAGTTGTTTCCGATTACCAACTTTTGGCTAATAGTTTAAAATTGTTTTTTAAAATATTTAAATGAACAGCATAATTCATTATTTCACCAAAAAATTCTAAATTTCAAAGTCCTGATGCTGAGATGCACCCTCACACAAAAAGACCTTCACCGTCCTGATTAACTGATCCAACTAAGTTCTTAAGATTAAATTCCTCATTTTTTTCTTCAATTTACAATTATACAACAATTTAACCCAAAATGTTGAATTTATTGTCATCTATTATTTAGACGTTGTTCCAAAACGTTTTGAGCTTATTTATCATTAATTTTACGACGGAAAGCGTAAGCTTACTGTTTTTCGCACGAACAAGAAAATTTCTGCGGGAAGAGGTCCCATTTAATCCAGCTAATCAGAAACCTTGGCGAACAATTTTAGGTAAAAATTAAACGTAAAATGTTTTATTCAATTCTGCAGAAACTTTTTCAGTTCTGAAATGTGTATTTTTCATGATTTTTTTAACTGTAAGCCTCCGATCATGCTTTGTTAACTTTGCCAGTTGACCTTTTCTTACCTTGTTTTCGATCCGATTCTTGTCTTAAAAACATTTTCTCAAGCACTCCACTATAGAATGGTATAAATTAACCAATTTAGAGACATTTCAAACCAATTTACGACTACTATGAGGTAAAAAAATCAAATTTCGTATCGCTTTTGTTGTTTTCTACGCATACCTACCGTTTTAAAATAATAAGCAGAATATTAGGGAATAAATACACAAAAATTGAAGGCAAATGACTTTATAATATCATTACAATGCAAAAATAATAAAAAAAAACCACATATGATAATTTTAATTATGAGTTTATTCCAAAATATTTCAGTGTACGATGACTTTTGTGGCGTATCTTTTCTCTGTCTCTTCGTTTTTTGACAAATTTCAAAAATAAAATCTGGCAATATTTTGAAAAAAACTACTGGGTTTTATTCAAAATGGCATAGGAATGGTGTGAAAAAAAATTGGACTTCATATTCGAATTCAGTTTTGTGTTATTTTGGTTTTACTACAAAATCTCAAGGTGTACGAACACTTTTGGGAGCCACTGTATATCGTGTGCCTATATTAGAAATATATCTTTTCTGTGACATCACGGTTTGAGAAAATCTGCGTTCAAAAGCAAGCCTTTCCATATTTTTCTGTAATTTTGTACAAGTTTTTTTGTAAAATTTTCAATACTCATATTGAAATATAACAATGCAAAGTGTATTTTGTGCATAAAAACTGTGTTATAACAAAATATGTTATTGTTTTTATAACCAATTAAATAAATTGTAACTTCAGGATAAAACTTTTAGCACTGAATTATAACGAAAGTTGAGGAGGGGGGAGGGAATGACAATGACTGTGAAAAAAGGAGAGAGGGTTTATATAAAAAGTTTGGAAACCATTGCCCTCATTAGAGTAACGATAATTAGTTCTGACTCGTTCATCATTTTGCCCCGACTTCAAACTTTACTTTTGAAAAAAAAGTTTTTTTGCTGTGAGAACAATTTAATTTTTTAACCATTATTAATGATTTTAAAATTACATGGATTTCAGTTTAAGTTTTTAACCTCAATTCTGTTTTGGAATAGGTTCTATTTTTTCAAAAGTATTTTATTGGAAAATATAATCTTTACTAATAATAAAGCAGAAAGTCTCTCTGTCCGGAGGATGTCTGTAGGATGTCTGTAGGATGTCCGTAGGATGTCTGTGACGAGCATAGCGCCTAAACCGTTCGGCCGATTTTCATGAAATTTGGCACAAAGTTAGTATGTAGCATGGGGGTGTGCACCTCGAAGCGATTTTTCGAAAATTCGATGTGGTTCTTTTTTTATTCAAATTTTAAGAAAAAAAAAACTATCATAAATTACGAAATTATCACAACGTGGAATCGTAACATGGGCACAAGCCAATTGGCGAGATACGAAATTATCATAACGTGGAACTGTAACGTCGGTACAAGCCAATTGGCGAGAAAATTCACCATATTATTTGTAAATATACAAGCGAACCAAAAGACCTTTAATTTTTCTATTACGGGCGAAGCCGTGCGGGTGCCACTAGTTATGAATAAAAAAATACTGTTTAATTTCATAATTTCACACCTCATCAAAACTAAAGCATGAAATCGAGAGACAGTCTTTCGATCTCTCTGTCCGTCTTTCTTAAGCTGAGGGGTGTGGGGGGGGAGCAGAGTGTATTGGAGGGGCAAGAAGGAGTTTTTCAGGGGCAACCAAGAATCAATGCATTTATTTTTTCGTCAAAAATAATTTTTAAAAATAGTTTTTTTTGAGCAATCACGATTGCTTATTGTTCTCATTTGACTGTTTTGAATTCCTATTCATTTTATTTTCCCACCAGCACCTTCTGCCAGCACCACCGCTGCGTCGACCGGCCTCACGATGCTGCTCCTCTTGCGAAAACCGTCTCCAGGTTGTGTCCATATCCTACGCACACACGCATACACACGCCTACACGCACATACACAATGCCTGCGTACAGACACAAACACACACTCCTACACACACACACTCATGCCTCCGCACAGACACAAACACACACACACACACACGAACGCCTACACACACGCGCGCGTACACACACAGCACTGCATACACAACATGCACACACATGCATATATACACGCAAACGCACCCACACACATGCGCCTACACAAACACACACGCGCATTCATACACACACACGCTCGTGATTGCGAAAAATATAATTTGAATTCAAGATAACAAAAATTCAAATCATTATTATTAATTTTTTAATTTTCAATTTAAAGAGATTGGAATTCGAAAATATAAAGGACTTGACATCGCTGCTTCATTTTTTACGTAAAAGTGTTTCTTCAAAAACGAAAGGCCATTAAACCAGCACAGACATCAAAATCACTCCAGCTTGGCTTGCCGCAACACAACTGTAACTACTCCGCGCTCATGACCGTAACCTTCAAGTTTATTTAGTAAACAAACACAAAGCTGGAAGCGGGTTCTCTTGTTTGACAAATATCTATGGTTTGACATAGTTTATTAAATATGATTAAATCGAAGCCTTTTGTGAAGAAACCCAAAAGAGGAGCACCTAACAGAATTGTTGGAGAGCACTATCTTAGAGATGATATTTTGTGTGGTAGCGTTGCTTGTTCTGAATGTCCCGAATTGAGCACGTGTTTGGAACCTCAGCCGGAAAGTTTATGTGAGTTGTACCAGAATGACCACTACATTATTCCCGACACTAATGTCCTCATTCATCAAGTAAGTTTATGTTCAGTTTGAATAGTAAATTTATTGTCGTTTGCTCTTTCGAATCACGCAAAATAGTATTAATGTTTTGAAAGGCATACGGATAAGCGGTTCATTTTAAAGTTTTATCTTGGGGTGTATTTAACAAGTCTATTAATCTTTTATTTCTTATACATATTTATTTATTTATACATATAAATAAACTAGGAAAAATTAGGTTTTGATTTTGAAGTTGTCCTCTAATTTTATCGCAAATGATCAAGCACAATCTCCTATGGGAAAGTAAAGGACAGAATGAAGATCTGCAGAAATGAGTTTCTGAGATATTTGAAGAGATGCTTTTTGGACTCCATACTAATCATAACCTGGAATATGACATTTCTTTCATGCTTTGTTCTCAGTGTAAACAAAATAAGCGAGCTTGTACAACAAGACTAAAGTACAATCGATGAGGGTAGTTCTCAAAAGGTGGGAGCAAACACAGACTTCAACTTTGAAGCTTCAACACCAAATAACTTTCATTTTAATTAACTCTAAAATTTTTGAGGTAAATTATAATGCTGAATAGAGACAAGAATTGACATAAATTATGGAAAAAAAGCTCTTTAAATGTCCTTAAAAAATATTTTCTTTGCTAAATGGCACAATTTTGGACATACCAAAACGTTAACTGAGCAAATGTACCATTAAAATTTTTTTTTTTTTAAATTATTTCCATACGTTTCAAAAAAAAATTAAAGGCATGAATCTTACACTGAATAATTTTTTGTTAATATTTTACACAAATAACAAAAGTAAAGACAGATTATTTATTTTGTAAACGATTTTAGAAAAAAGTAAGTTTGAAATTTGATGCATGTCCAAAAGTTACGATCTTTACAATGCTATTATTTGAGAACTAAGTAAGGCTCGACCCGATGGCATTTTTTGGCCGATGGGCCGATGCCGATTGTTGGCCGAATGTTCAAAGGTGGCCGATGGCCAATTGTTTTCCTCCAAATGGCCGATTGCCGATGGCCGATGCCGTTGGCCGATGGCAAAAAAAAAAACAGAAATAAATTGATAAAATTGTCAGGGATTTAAAGGATCATTGATTCATTTCACTTTACTTCCTTTCTACAAATAAGAAATTGTAATAAAAAAATTAAAAAAAAAAAACAGATTTCGACCTAAATTATTATTTTACGATCCCCAATTTACTTCACAACTTTTTTCGGCGCATCCGTACATGCATATGTACCTAAGAACATATAGATGACTTAAATATTCATTTTGAACACCTCCTTAGTTAATTATCGCAAATTCTCTTGTGATGTCTTCAGGCGCGTAAACATGCGTCACTCAAAAAACGTTATGAAATAGTACGTTGAAAACTCTTACGTACGTAGTATGATCTAAAAGTTCGAGGACACGTTGTATAAAACCTTACCCTGGATAGTACACATTACCGAAGTACATCTATCTACAAAATAGTCACCTTGAACCACTATGCACTTCTGCCAACGTTCGTATAGCTTTTTGAAGGATTCCTGGAAGACATTTATCGCAACCTCCTGTGAGGTCTCTTGCGCTGCTGCTTTAATTTCATCGTGGGGAAGAAGGCGACTTTCATGTTGAGGATAAACGGTTCGATTGGTCAATACTCTGATATGATAAATAAATAACAGAACGTTTCGTCGGACTTAGCTCCATGTGACTTCAGGGGTCGATCCAGGTTTTATTTTTTGGGTCCCCATTTTGTGAAAAAGCAAAATATTTTTGTGAATTTTCTTTATTTTTGTGAAAAAGCAAAATATTTTTGTGAATTTTTTTTATTTTTGTAAAAAAGAACTTCTTGTGATTTTTTTCTTGGAAAAGATTATATAAAAGCATTTTTAGCTGTCGTATCGTTATAGAAAAGCCCTAGACAGGTTTCAGGGGTGATTGCAAGTTCTTGAAGAATACCTGAAAGCTGCCTAGAGAAAATGCGCTGGGGGAGGGGGGGAGTAAGACCCTTAACATTTTATTCGTAATTTGACACACATTACATTTATTGTTTTTTACAAATATACATATGCAAGGCACACTTTCTTAAGGTGAAAGTCTCACAACAGATTTATTGTTTGCCCCTCTCAAATACTTTTAGATCAATGAAAATTGCACATGCTGCTGAACGTAATGTTAACTCCCAATAAATACAATATGAACAGACTCAAAGATATCACATATTTCTTAACACAGAAGAATGTATGTGTTTGAAAAACTTAAAAGTAATTAAAACCCAAAATAATACTGCACCAGCATTCAGCATTTAATTTTTTGACATTTGACGTTCTTACAGAGTAGGTATTTCGTTTAAAACTTTGCAATTTAATGATGTTAATAAATATATAAAGAAATTTTATTTGTTTGCCACTTAACAAGGTACAGTCAACATCAAAAATGCGAAAAATTCATTTACCATGGCGCATGTAAGGAAATCAAGATCTTCGAAATAAATAAAAATATAAAAACAGCATATAAAAGAATTTTATTTTTAGTAAAGTTATTTTAGAATTGGATTTCGAAACTCAACACAAACTAATAATAAATATATATTGCGTAATCAAAGTAAAATTTAGGATTTTCCTGAAAACAACGGAATTTTGGTATTTTCAAAGATAAATGTTTTGAACTGAAATGTGGGATAAATACGTGGCATTCTTACCACAAGTTAACAAATGTTTTTTCATTTCATTGTCATCTAAATTTACCCCCAAAAATCTAACTAGAGATTCAAAATTCTCAAAAATGGCCCATTGCTTCATGATTATAAGTACAAAATTTGAATAAACTTACCAATCAATTTTCTGTTATTATTATTTTTTATTTTTTTTTTTTGCTTTATATCCAGTCTCTTCACTTTCAGATTTTTTTGAGAATTCCTTCTTTTGCACCAGATTTTTGTATATTGACAGCCGCTCTGTGATTTTTGCTGCACTCATGTTTTTTTAAAACTCTATAGGGTGACAGCTTTTCTTGATATCAACTCCAATATTTACTCAAGGTTTGTTCAAATCACTAACATTCATGAAAGATGAACATATTTTGCACAAAAAACCCTTAGTTAAATAACTATAGTAAAGCCAGCTATACACCTTTTCATAATTTGCAATGTACTTTTTATTTATTGCATGCTTCTTATTTCCATTTGTACTCTCAAATACAATGCTTGAATCATTATTTGATGGCTCAATCTCAATATCATCATCAGTTGAAGTTGCTCCAGATTCACTTCCAGTATTTTCTGCTCAAAAATCGTTATACTTTCGCGAACTGCCTCACTGTCATTTGATGTACTATCTTTTACCGCATTTCCCGAGCCCTCCAAAACGGGAACATTTGCGTTACTGTTACTGCATGATGAAGTGGTGGTAGCGATTTTATCGGGGTTGTTAATTGCTGACTTGAAGAAATTCACAATATTTTGGGACCGAACGTTCGAAGAGCGAAATTTTTTAACATAATACGCACAATTTCGGGAGGTACCTCCCGTTGCAGGACGTCCTCGTTTCATATTTTAATTTCTTGAAGAATAATTTTCAACGAACAAGCAATCTCTCCAAACTGAGATTATTGCGACTGCTATTTCCAGCGCTCCATTATCCGCTAAAATTATCCATTATCCGCTCCCCACACATTATAATCGAATAGAATATCAATTTATTCTTTGATGCGCCTAAAAAATGTCCTCTTAAACACGCGAAGGCGCGAACAAGCTAACTACGAAAAATATCGTCTGCGCTCCTGGATCGCAGATGATCTGTTACAAAAGAAAAATTAATACTGAGAAAGAAAACGAACTGGAATAATATACAATTACCACATTTTTTTAATTTATCGTCTGCAGATTACGCGATTCCCGCCACTTTTTAATAAAATCCCACTCAATAAAACTTCCTTTGCGCGCTGTTCCCGTTGCTCACCATTAGCGGACATGCGTTAAAAAATTCCGAAATTGCTCATCTGGAAGTTTCATATTTATTTTAAGAAGACAGCAAGATTAAATAGAATGACCGACGATATTTTTCAGCTGGCATTGTATTTTATCAATAAAAGAAGGAATCTAGGAATTCAACTACAAAAAAAAAAAAAAAAAAACGTTATTCTTTTGGTTTACTGTATGCTGTACGCTCAAACTAGCGTGACTTTGGAAGATGCATTTTAAACCAGCAATTCTCCGTAGACACCGGTCCGCGAGAAAATTTGACCGGTCATCGAAGAATTATACCCGTTTCCAATAAAATAAAATTTCCTTATTTTAATTTTATTCCTAATTTTATACAATATTTTATGCATTAATATATCCATTACTTTGCATACGTTTTGTGGTTTCTTTATATGATTTATTCGCTTATGAAAATTTACACAAATTAGCTGCGCTTATTTTTACATTTAAAGTGTGTAAGTTATTAAAAAAAATCTTACAATTAACTTTTGTAAGTTTATTTTAAGTAGAAAGGTTTTCTTTCTGGCATTTGTTTAAAAAAAAAAAGACAAAACAGATTAGTTTATTTTAGTGAAAAAAATAAAATAAAAATTTCTACCGGTCCGTGAAATTTTTTGACGAAGTTCTACCGGTTCTTATTCAAAAAAAGATCAAGAAACGCTGCTTTAAACTAAAGAATATGAGAAAAAGTGGGTACCCCTGGCCTAATCACACCTTTTTTTTTTTCATTAAATGCAATCGTGTCAAGTGAGCTTTCGAGAACGGACAGTATCAACTACAAACTACAGGGAATTTCGCCAATCGGTTGTTCGGCATTTCCCGCGTAGTCACTCATACTCTAACAGGATTTAATTGCCATACAATACGATTTGCATCAGCATGCGCCAGTATTCAATGCGAATTTCTATGCAATTGATTAAAAAAGGAAAATATATGATTTTCGAGTGTTCTTTTTAACCTTCGTTCGGGAATAATTTTTAGAAATTTTGCTCGTCCGTTCTGTAAGATAACCCCCCAACTATGAACCTTAAACTTTTTCAAAATAAACTGAAGGAAATAGGAACAAATTGAAAAAACAGGAGAATATTTTCAAAAAAATTAAAAAAAAAAAAGAAAGGAAAAAAACTAGAAGATCTGCAACTGGTAAGGTTTCAATTTGCAACTACTTTTGAGAATTAAAAGTGCATAATTTAGCAAAATAATATGGATAAAGGAAGGATGCGTGCAACTAAGACACAATTGAAAGTTACAATGATTCAAAGGAATATTTAATTCAGAAGTATTTGGTCATTGAAGCAAATCAAACCAACAGAATATAGGCGATTAATTTGCCGTGGCGTGAAATGAGTCAGTCTTCATTTCGCACTCGTGGAAAAGCAGAAAATCATCGAATCAATTCTTTATCACGTGCTCATTATTTTTCTTGGATTTTCGCTAGCCACCAATCATAAGCGTCCCTCTCTCGCCCCCCCCCCCCCCTCTGACGCTCTCAAGCAAAAACACCTCACGCAGCAGGCAAGAAGATAAGATGGGGGAAGGTGGAAAAGGGGTAGGCTTCCGCGTAGATGCGTACACATTTGCGGTTAAAAAATATTGTGAAAAGGCTGCCTTTTTATAAATTTTTGTGAAGGGGCTGCTTTTACGACGCGGAATTTTGTGAATGGGGCCGCTTTTGCGATGGGGAATTTTGTGAATGGGGCCGCTTTTGCGACGCAGAATTTTGTGAAAGGGGTCGCTTTTGCCATGCGGAATTTTGTGAAGGGGCCGCAAAGCGGCCCCAATTTCGCGCTGGATCGACCCCTGGACTTTTACCTGTTCCCAGCAAAAGAACATTTGCATGGACGCCGCTTTCATGCTGTATGATGGAAGACAAAGAATAACAGCCAAAAAAAAAAAAAAAGAAAGAAAGAAAGGAAGAAAAACAAGGAGGCTGTTTAATAACCAATTGATTTGTTTTTTTTAAATTGAACATATAACTAAGATTTCAGTAATACTGTAATAATGTATGGATTTAGGTACACTAAACATAGTTAAAAAACATCAAATTATGTTGTTTAGTCATTAAAAAAAAATTAAGAACAAAACTATGAAACCGTCAACAAATTACGCAATTAAAGTGGAAAGATTGCACGTAGACATTTTTAGTCATCAAATTAAACAAACAAAAAAAGAATAGATAAATTACAATATTAAATCATAATAGGTATATTTTTATACTTATTTAAAACTTGTGAATAGAAAAGTTTGCATTTTTCATAAAAGCCATAACAGTGACGTAAGTTTTGCGGAAAAAAGAAATAGCCATGAAAAGAGCGAGGTTCTTAAAACGCAGCTACAATAAACAAACTCAATATTTACTTAATACCAAGATAATAACTGAATACATATACTACTTGATCTGATGTTTGCACACGTAATATTGAACAATTTGATTGTTTAATCTTTTATGAAGCATTACAAACAAGTTCAAATTAAATTTTTCAATTTAACAATAATTTTCTGAAATTAAAAAAATTGCATAATAGAAAATCCTTGAAACTTATCTATAACATATTATTAAAAATATGATGAAAACAAAACTTACTCATTGATTTTATATAAATACATCAAAATAGTTACTTACAACAGAAAAAAAAATCGATCGCTATTAATGATGCAAAAAAAATGGCGCATTACGAAATATAGGTGAAACAAGTATAAGAAATACGCAAAATGTCATTTTTTGACCAAAATAAATATTCGCTAAATATTTAAGAAATGCTTGAAACGACGGGGGTGGTTTAGGGGGGTCACCCTCTGATTTTGGAGTAACTCACAACATTATACTTCGCTCAAAATTTTGGCCTCATTTTTTTGGTACAGAACCGCTACCATCAACGCCTCGGAAGAGTTGCTGAATATGCTTCAGCACTTCCGAAGAAAAAATTCAAAAGTCCCTTTGAGTTCCGAATTATGTCACCATTCAAAACGTCTTTAATCAATTTCTTACATTAATGTTCTAAATTCTTCCCAAATAATAGAAAAAGCTTGAAAAAAAAAAATCTCTAATTTTATGAATGGTGTTAGTTTTAAACAACTCAGAAATACAACTAGAGTTTAATTTCAGAAATTGAGGGAGTGGGAGGAGGGGCACGCAAGTTCTCGAAATGCAAAAAATAGTCATAAAAAATAGAGTTCAAAATAATCATAAATGTTAAGCAGAAAAACTCTTTTTGAAACTTGCATCCGAGTTTTTTTTTTGACGTGCAGTGGGGGATTTAAAATATAGCACATTTTGCAATTGCGCGAGAGGCCCCGTAACCATAGGGGCACCGTAGGAGTTGCAAAAATGCTTATGATAAATGTTTTACAACTTCCGTGATAGAGAAATAGGGCCCCAAAATGTATTTCGACGGGCTTCAAACTTGTAGCTCCGCCGAAGCGATACAGAAAAGACTGCATTACTGTGATTCATATTACAAATATCGAAAAATTAAAAAAATTACCGTCGGTTCAACGGGAATCTAATAAAATGAAAAAAAAAAAGCGATTTCACCATCTCATATTTGTTTCCATAGTCTCCAATTTGGCAATATATCACTAAATGATTGTCAGTCTGAGACGCTATATTAATTTTGCATTGAAATAAGTAATTAATAGCCACAAAAAATAAGTAAATAGGCTTTTTAGAACACCCGATCGAAAACAAAAAGGGAAGTGCACAACTGAAACCTACACACACCCCATCCCACATGCGAAAATTTAGCCTTCTACAGCTTACCATTTTTGAGTTATGACTTACGAGAGATACATAAGTACATCCAGCCGCAAGAAACAACGAAATAATTAACTTGTTTGGTACTGAGTGCTGTAATTAAAAACTCTTTCAGGGGTGACTAAAATAGAAATTCATACTGAAATTTATGTAAACAATTTTATATGAAAACAATAACTCCCTTTACTTTATATTAAAAATTAAAACAACATAGGTCCTTTTTTTTTCAAAAACATCGGCCAATTCCATCGGCTTTTCGATGTTTTTTAAGGCCGATGGGCCGATGTTTCCTGCAAGTTAGCATCGGCCGCCGATGCCGATGGCTAAATTATTGAACCATCGGCACCGATGCATCGGCCTGGCCGATGCATCGGTCGAGTCCTAGAACTAAGTATATGATGTTTTTGTTTTAAAGGTATTTATCAATCCTCAGAATCAGTTTTTAATTGTTTAAAAGTGTTTTCATAAACTTTTATGCAGTATCTTAGAAGAAAAATAATTTTTCTTAAACATACATGTGAGATGTCCAAATGGCGTTCACGATCTTGACGCCGATAATTCTGTCCGTTTATTTATAATTTTTTTATAATCCACTGTCTTCTAACATCAATAAAAAAGATTATTATGATGTTATCTTCTTTAATCCATAGGTATTTTGCATAATTAATACGTTACACATTGAACAATACATAAATTACAGTAGAAACATGGCTATTTATGATCGAACGAAATCCATTTTGCGCGAAAATCGCCAAGTAAACCTCCGTTGGCGACAACACAGTATACGATAAGTTAAAGGTTACCAGAGGGGGATTCCAGTTTGACAAATGTAGTTAATCGTCAGCTGCACCAGTTTTGGCGACTTTATCACCTGCACTAGCAAAATTTTTTTTTCCCGCCGCTTTTATTATTTTAGAATTTTTTTGAGCAATCACAATTGCTTATTGTTCTCATTTGACCGTTTTTGATGTTCCGTGCCTTTTTCAACTTGGATCAGAAGCCTTTGCAACACCACCGCCCACCATCCTCTGCAGGCGTCGTGTCGCGGCTGCTCCGGTCCTGAGCTATCCGCTTCTCCTGGTCGGAGGCGTCCATGTCCTACACACACGCACGTTCTCACACTCACACACATACACGCCTACGTGCATACACACAGGTCTACGCACACACACAAGCCTACACACTTACCACACACAACTATGCACACGTAACCGCCCAGGAGGAGAGGCAAGCTTGGGGAGGGGGAGGGACAGGAGCTGTTTCTAGAAAAAATAACTCCAACGAGTAGGTTCCTGTCTCAGTTCGTGATTGCGAAAAACATAATTTGAATTCAAAATTTCAGAATTCAAATTATTATTATTATTTTTTCTCTTCTTTCTTTTGGAAACATAATTTAACAATCTCAAAATGGAAGTACGAATTTCTTTTTTCAATAATTTTTTTTTAGACATCGTTTTAATTCTTATGACATTAGAAAATATATTCATTATTAAAACTGATGTCACTTTTTACATTCTTTCTTAAAGCATATTTTGTTTATTTTTCCTTTAAAAATATGTATGTCGTATTTATTTGTCTCTATTTTTATTCCTTATTTGTCCCAAAAAATCAAACTACAAGTTTGTATAATTATTTCCACGAAGCTTTTTTCTACCTTTCATCAACTTCTTAAAAAATCATTCCAAAACTTTATTATATGTAAAGAGCAGTATGTATAGCCATTCAAGTACTTTATTACTATCCTCTTTATCATTAAATTGCAAAATTCAAAAAGTAGTAAATAAAATTTTCATTGGAAAAGTTTAAAATCAGATTAACAGTTGTCAAAAATGGTGAAACTTACATTATGATGATGTCCAAAATCTGTTACCTACAGGACAACAATGTCCAAAATCTGTTACCTACAGACTGCTAATTTAATTTGCTAATTAGCAATTTTTACAAATACCTGCTGTCTTTTCATGTTCATATATTGTGTTCTAGGTATGCATACTATAGAATAAAAGCAAAATTGATATCAAATTCGAAAATTTTTGAAATTGCTCAAAGTTAACTTTTTTGTTCCCACCTTTTGAGAACTGCCCATGACAAGAATGCAGAAAAATGAAAAATTTGCTGATACTGCCCTGTACCTTCCCACAAAAGAATTGCTGATCAATTATTTTTGTAATAGGAAGAGGTAACTGATTAGCATACTAAAGCATATTGTCATTTTTCTTTCAGATTGATGTTCTCACTGAACCTGTTTTTAAAAATGTAATTATATTACAAACTGTCATGGAAGAAATGCTTCATAGGAATTCTCCTGCATATAATCGCCTTAGAGAAGTACTTTCGAATTCTGATCGTCATTTTTATGCATTCATAAACGAGCATCACAGGTGAAATTTCTTTCTTCTTAAAAATGTGTTGACTTTAAATGTCAGCTAGCGCTAATACACATGCCTTGGCGACTTGTTTACTTTCGTTATAGAAAATAACTTTTAAATGATGCTGTCATGTTTGCTCCCTTTTACTGATTCTATATTTTAATAGAACTTTTACTGTTTGTTAATGAATCAGTATATACTTATTGACTTGGTTATTTAACCTTTTAATGTTTTAGTTAGTTTATAGATTATTTTTATTAAAACTTCCACATTATTTAATAACAATTTTTTTTTTTTTTTTTTTTTTTGCCGCCTATTATTTTGCTTTTCAATGGCTTGATTTGCTTGTTTGATGTTTTTTTTTTCATCTTAACATTGTTTGCTTTCTTATTTTGTTTAAAAATGCATTTAAAAGACAAAATATGTATCGTATCTCCAAACAATCAGTTTTTTTTTTTTTGGACTTGGTGGCAACGAATAAAATGAAAAATAATTAAAAATGCCTAAGAGACGTACCTATAAATTGATAATGGAAAAGTACCTATAATTCTACATAATTTGAAGAAAAATTTACAAAATGTGCTTTCTTTTGAAACTTTACATGCTCATGTGCACAAACAGTAGCTAGGCGATGCCGTTCCTAATGCAATTTGTTGCATTGTAAGATTGTAGGTGCCTACATCTGATGATAAACTGAGCTCAAAACTTTCAAGTGGTTATGGGTATTCGCTGATAGTGGTGTGCCACATATAAGAATGGATTCAAAATGCTCTAAGGTAGTTTATTGTTTGTATTTTGTTATTGCTCAATAAATTAGCAAAACAAGCCAAAAACCATGCAACATTCAGTAATAATACAATGTAAGAACTAGATTTAATCACTTGTACGAGAGTGGTTCGGAAAGTAAGTTGCTTTGGTATATAAAAACATTAGTAACATTTACAGCCTTTTTGTTATATACATTTGAAAGAGAAACTATTTTTCAACATAGTTGCCATTTACATTTAGGCATTTGTCATACACAAGTACAAGCTTTTCAATTCCCATTGTATAGAACTCTGCTGCCTGCGTATGTGGTATTGCAGTTTCTCAGTCACGATTTCCCACACAAACGGTTCTTGATACCCTCGGAAAATGCTGTGAAAGGTTAATGATTGTGAACATTCAATTTATCCATTACCTGATTGTTGATTTGTTCAATGAGGTCAACCTTAGCAACAGATGGTCGGTCACTTCACTTTTCATTGTGAGCATTAGTTCGCCCTTCATGGAACAATTATTGCAATTTTTTAACTGCGGTGTAACTCATAATGTTTTCTCCATATACAAAACACAGTTCGCAATGAATTTCTATTGGTTTCATTTCCTTAATCAGAAAAAATCGAATGAACTACACATTTCGCAGTCAGCGGAAGAGCTGATGACAAGGGCCATCTTGTCACTATTCTAACACTATTGAAATGGTGGCATGACCTTTACCTGGGCACTGTCAGATGCCAACTGTACATAGCTGCACAGTGCCCCCTAAATTGCGTCTCTATCTCAAACCTACTCGGCAGCTAGATTCCTCTGCAACTTACTTTCCGAACCGCCCTGGTAGTATTTTAAAAAAATAGCTTTGTTGTTTCCCTTCAATAATATTTCATACAACAATTCCACTGTAGCGTGCATGACGTCTAATAGTATCTTTTCTTTTTAATGTCTTTTTCATTAGCTCACATCAAAAAATCAGCAGTGACATAGCTAAAAAGGGGTGGTCCCCCCCCCTGAGCAGCACTTTTTGGGGGGCGGCAATTTCACTTTTAATGCGAAAAAATTCAACTCATTTTTCCAATAAAGAAATAGTGCTTTTGACCTATTACTGGAGGCAAAGAAAAAAAAAAGTCTTTGAATTGCAAGGTTTAGGTATGACTGTGATAATAAAATTACTCTAATTCAAAACATATGTTTTTCTTGTGGATGTCTCAGCACTATTGTTTGTTTTTTCTCTTCCTTCGTCTGAAGCTACAGACTGAGGGAGGTGGTAGTGTAAAACAGTCAAGGGAGAATTTTTTTTTTTTACTGTTAAAGTTTACAATTGCAGAAAGAACTATAAATTTCATAACCTTTCATTGTATGATACAACTACCACTTTATTTTAAGAAAGTTCCTCAGAAACCACCTTATTATAAAAAATAATAAATAAATTTTTAAAAAACACTATATTTTTAAAGGAAAGTGCCAACAACAGTAAGAAGAGAGAGGTTTCAAATGGTGGAAGATTTGCTAATTTTCAGGATAGCATTATCTGTTTCAACAATTGCTTTGACATAATGAATTTTATGTTCATTTCATAAAAGCACGCTTTCAAAACTCAGATAAGAATTGCTTGTATTACTGTTTTATTTCAACAAATTCCTTTAAACAATGAGTTTCACATTTAGTCATTTATTTTAAGGTTTTTAATCAGTAAAATGGTGTCTAGGCAGAGCCTTTCACATATACTTCAAAGGTAATGATTTTTGTTGCACAACTTTTTCTTCTCATGAATCACAGTATGGTTCATCGAATGTAAAGGGCCTCTTATCTTATGGTCCTCTCTCAGTGAAAAAGAGAATCACCCAAGCTTAGTAATATATCAGTATTGGATCTGGGAAAGGGGAGGGGGTAAGTCTTGCTTGTACCATGGGCGGCAACTTCCGAGATTGTCAAAATTAAGTTATTTGTTCAAGCACGGATCCAAAAGGGAGTTAAGTTACAACTCCCTTTGAGAAACCAAAGAGACCCTAAATTTGCATTTCTAAAACTAAAAACTAGGAAAATTTCCCTGACCTTTACGCCTCTTTCTACTGTCACAAAGCTTAAAATGCATTTTCAGGACTTCGAAAAATTTTGATTTTGAAAAATGTCGGAGGAGAGCCACTTACCCATCCCTTTCTCCCTTAACTTTTCCAAAGACGGCATAAAAGTTGATATATCGTATTGAGAGCAACGTTTTCAAACACCCTCCCCCTTTGCTGTCCAACGTTGCCAAATATAGCTTTGAAATGTGTTTTTAAGCAGGAGAATTCTGACAGCTTAAGATTGCGTTGTTAAACAAACAATGTCACATTTTTCGGGAATAGCAGCCGAGCCTTCCTATTCCTGCAAGGTCACCAAACAGCCCAGAAGTGCAGTTTTAGGCCTACATTCTCAAAATATTTCCAAGGAATAACGGCCACCCCATTCCTTCTTATCTCATCTTTTAGCCTAATATTCAGTTTTTAAAACTTCAATACCAACAAATTCCTGAGGACAGTCGAACCCTGACTCTTCATATAATGTGATTAAAGAAAGTCTAAAATATGATTTTATGACATCAACTTCGAACTTCAAAATCCCCGTATCATCCAATATCTCCAAAAATAACTTAAAGTTGAGTTTTTGAAACTTCAATTTGAGAAAAACTCTAAGGAAGAGATCCCAAATGTCCACCAAATCACCTAACGTCATCACAGTTGGCTTCAAATTTCATTTATAGAAATTTCGGAGGGAAGCCCGCAAAGCCTTTTTTTTTCAGTGATGAAGAACTTAATTAAAATAACAACAGTTTGGAAAAAAAATTTGGGAGTATTAAATTGTTTTTAGTTGTTTAATGCTGTAATTTTGTGTTAGTTATGATAATATTTTTGTCGCAGAGATACATTCACAAAACGTCAACCTGGAGAAACACCAAATGATCGAAATGACAGAGCCATACGAAATGCCACTAAATGGTATCAGAAGCATTTAAAACTATCAGCTGCAGCTAAACATATTGAAGTACTGTTACTTACAAATGACAGAGAAAATCTGAGAAAAGCCGAAGAAGAAGGAATTAGTGCATTCACTTGTAAGTACAAAATGTTCATAAACAATTCGTAACATTTTTGAAACTTATAAAAATTTTTGGAAAAGAAAATTGATTTTAGTATAGAAAGAAGTGAAGAAACTAATGTATTTTTTAAACTAGACTTTTTAGAAAGATTAAATTACTTTCATTAAAAAGAAATGAAATGAAATCTAATTTCTTTTTTAAAAGAAAAAGAAAGGAGAATGAGAAAATCTCATAAAAAATTGATTATAGTAATTGGTTGAAAAAAGATGCCTTTAAAATCAATGGTATTTCGAAAATCATCCTTGAAAATATTTTAAAAAAATAAGTTACTTGCAGTATTGCAAAATGATAAAATAAAAATTAAAATGTTTTAAGTCATGTTTTGTAAAACTGCATTGATATGATAAGCTTTTTCTTTTGCATTTAATTTTTATTAACTGAAAGTAAGCTGAAAATTATGGGTGTTTCTAAGAATTGTTTTTGTGGTTTAATAGTTGCACAAGAATGAGAAAAAAAAAAGGGTGGAAAATTAATTAATGCTTGTTTTACTTTTTAAAGTATAAGATTTCAAACGTTTGATAATACTGCTGAAAGCTTATGGTCTCAATCTCAAGTGATTCTATAAAAAAATTTGTGTTACTGTGCAACAAAGTAATGTTATGTGTGTGTGATTTTCCAAAATTTTAAAAGTATATTTTTCTAAAAGAGCCTGCTTGAAAACATAATATCTGATCATTTAAAAAATTATTTGACTAAGTTTAATATTTTTAAAAAATTACTTTAAATGGTGCGCTTTCATTGTTTGCGCTTCTACCGATGACATCACAGATGATGAAATGCCATTCAATGTTGCCATTCACAGAGCATAATATTTAATTCGCATCTTTACTCCCGTGTACTGGCAACGATAGGGTTGATAGCAAACGAAGAGCGCAATAGTTGATTCGCTTGTTGATTATCATAACGTGGAAATGCAGTAACATATGCCTCAAAGTGCATCATTTGTGACGTCATAAAGCCCATGCCTTGTTTAAAGAATCGGACAGTTTAAAAAATTAATTCAAAAATAACTGTTGGGGAAATTGAAAGTATTATTTGGGTCCATGTTCTTTATTTTGCTCATTCTATCTATCTATTTCAATGACTAAAAGTAGTACTTTTGACTGAAGGAAACCACCCCATTGTTATAACCTTCCTATATTATTTTTTTTACAGTAGCTCATTATTATAGTACGCTTCTCCAAACAGAGGAGAAAAAAAATGATTTGTCCGAAAATGTCATAAAATTGAGGTCTTTAAAAATAATGATTCATAAAGCAAATGATATAAGCACCTATATATATATATATATATATATATATATATATATATATATGAAAAAAATTTCTCGGAATTCAGCAAGTGACGCCCCCTAGTTTTGTGACACTTTAATAAAAATTAAAGTGTGCAAAATTTGAACTCGATCGGTCAATAATAACACGTGCCCCTAGGATGTTGAACTTGAACACTTTTGGTAATTTTCCCATAAATCTTCGTATCCCATAAATCGAGTTTTTACTTCAGATCCAGTTCATCGTTTCTCCTAAGTTAGCAAAATATTTTTACAGTGAGTGGACGATGCTTGTCCGTTCAATTTAGGTAACGTTTAAACTGATACAGAGAACATCTTATTTAAAATAATTCTTCTTTTATTTACATTATGTACAAATGCCGCTTCTTGGCTAGCAAACAACTGAAGAGAATATAATGGAATCATTGAGTGAATATAATGCTTTAAATTAAGGTTGTTCATACAAAATCATAGTCCTTGTACGTTATAAAGAGTAAATGAAACTGTTACTTTCTGGTGGTTCCAGTCCGTGGTATGAAGAATACTGTTGAGGTTGACTTTTCCTGAACTAAAGTAGAAGGGCCGGTTATGCTCCAGCGACCTATGGATTATGCGCAAACAGCGGCTTGTAGGAAATACCTCGAAACAGTCCACTCGAATACTGCTTGATCTATGAACGAACTGAAGACGACCACACATAGCGCAACTCGCGCTTTTATCCAGTTCACAGCGCATGACGTTGAATCTCCTAATTTGCATTTCAGGGCGGAGACTCTCCATGCTCCCCCGCGTTGGATGACAATCCAAAATTAAATTCTTCATATGGCAAGGCCACTATTTTCGTAATTGATCGTTTGTAGACAGCAGATGAGGTTTTCACATCGACGACTCTCACTAAACCATCATCTCCAGGGTAGACTTTAGTTATCCGGGTGAGGCACCAATGCAGAGGCGGCCGGTTGTCTTCTTTCAGCAGCACCAGTTGACCACTTTGACGTTTGAAGTCGCCTTACGCCACTTGCATCTCTCTTGCATCTCTGTTAGGAACTCTTGAGACCATCTGTTCCAGAACCTGTTTCGAATACATTGCACTACTTTCTATCTACAAGAAAAAGCAGAATTAGTTTCAGCAGAATATTGTTTAGGAAAAGACAGAAGGGGTGCACCTATTAAAAAGTGCCCTGGTGTAAGAGGCTGTAAGTTCATCGGGTCAGCAGACAAGGGGGTTAAAGGCCTGCTATTCAAACATGCTTCTATTTGAATCAATAAGGTTGAAAGTTCTTCGAAATTAAGAATAGCAGAATTAGATGCCTTGATTAAATGCTTTTTCATAGTCTTAATGTTAGATTCCCATAATCCCCCAAAGTGAGGAGTAATAGGAGGGATGAAATGCCAGTTTATGTTTTCTTCTGTGGCATAGTTTTGAACATCTTCTGAAGAACAAATAAGAGCTTGATCCTGTAAATAATTTCTTGCGCCTTTGAAATTAGTCGGGTTGTCACTAAAAATATCAGAAGGCTTTCCTCTTCGGCCAATGAATCTGCGAAGGCAAGCCAAAAAAGCTCCCGTGCTTAAATCCGATACAACTTCTAGATGTATTGCTTTAGTTGTAAAACACACAAATAATGCAATATAGCTTTTCAAAGTTACTTTTGACCGCTTAAAATTTGGTTTTGTAATTACTGGACCAGCAAAATCTAATCCACATTTTGAGAAGGCTTAAGCAGGAATTACCCTTTCTTTGGGTAAGTTTCCCATTAGCTGCTTTGAGTTTAAAGAATTAGCTTTTAAGCATACGATACACTTTCGAATAATATTTCGAACAGCATTCCGACCTGATATAATCCAAAAATTTTCTCGAATCAAGAATAGAGTTGTTTGAACACCTGCATGCATAGCTTTTTGATGAAAGTACTCGATTAAAAGTTTTGAAAAATGATGATTTCTTGGAAGCAAAATTTGATGTTTTTGATCTTCACGCAAATTTGAATGTTTCAGTCTGCCCCCAACTCTTAGAATTAAATTTTCATCAAGAAAAGGACTGAGTGGTATAAATTTGTGTGTTGAAAGTAGTGATTGGTTGTTTTTCAATTTACGTATTTCTAATTTGAATTCTTCATCTTGTACAATTTTAATCACCTGAGAAATAGCATCCAATTTTTCTTCAGATGTTAAAAACCCAAACTTGCGCTTTTCTGCAATAGTTTTAGAGTTCTTTATGAACCTCAAACACCAAGCCGTAATTCGAATTAGTTTAACATAACTTGAATAATTTTGAATGAATGGACTTGACTCTACTTTCAAAGAACCTAGTATGCTATCCGATTCTTCTTGTTCTTGATCCGATTCTTTAACGGGGTGAAACAACGCGCTTGAATTAATGCTAAAATTTGGGTCAGAAAGCCAAACTGGACCTTTCCACCAAAGTTTATGTTCTTTTAACTTAGATGGCAGAATCCCTCTGCTGGCGCAATCCCCTGGGTTATCTTCACTTCTTACGTGAAACCAATTTTCAACCAGGGTTAGTTTTTGAATTTCTGATACTCGATTTGCGACAAATACTTTCCATCTACGCAATTCCGATTTTATCCAGTCTAAAACGATTTGCGAGTCTATATAAAAGTAATCGAAATCTGTTACAATCAAAAGTCGATTCTTAATGCTTTTGTACAAACGACTCAATAATACTGCAGAACAAAGTTCTAATCTTGGTAAAGTAATTTTCTTTAAAGGAGCAACTCTAGTTTTCGCTACTAGAAAACTGACTTTAATTTCACCGTTTTCCAAACAGAAGCGTAAATAAATTACTGCCGAGTAAGCTTTTTGAGACGCATCACAAAATGCATGAATTTCAACGGATTTTGAAATTGAACATTTATCTTTCAAACTTTGCGGGATTTGAATTTCTTTCAAATGTATAAGTTCCGATGCGAATTTTTGAATCCGATTCATTGCAACAGTCTATCATTTCATGCAGAAATTTTGAAGACATTTTACCCAACTTAATGTTGAATATCTTTGTGCATAAGGAATATGCGAGTTCTCGCTTATTATCATAGCGGTTTGAAAGTGTTTCCCATGCATGAGCGTAATTTGCTTCAACAACAGGAAAACCTTTAATTAATCTATGTGCATTTCCCGATACAGCAGCATTTAAATATTGCAATTTTTGACAATTGTTTAATGCTTTGTTTAAACCTATAGCTGAGGTAAAAACTTGCTTAAAACTTATCCAGTTTTGAATATCCCCGTCAAATGTGGGCAAATTGAATTTCGGCAGTTTTAAATTAGGTTTGGGTTCTACCGTTTGACTAACTGTTCGATTAGCACTTTCTTCCGTTGGTTTAAGATCTGAAAGTATTCTTTGAATTTGACTTTTAATGCTATGAATTGATTTCTTAGCTTTACTAAAATTCTCGTAATCATCGGTCTCTTCATCGGTTTCAACTACCATTACTTCTAATATTACATTGTTTAAAATATCGTCCATGTCTTCTAATTCCGACAATAAATTTTTGTATAGAAAGATATCTGTATTTGGTTTAGCAATAAATTCATTTAGCATTGATTCGAATCTATACACATCTTTTAAATGTAACTTAAACTTAGCTTGAGCTACTTGCAGTTTTTTGGCCATATTAAAAGATTAAAGCAGTTTTAATACTTGAATTTTCAAAAAATCAGTTTGCTACTAACCAAGAAGGGCCTCCGGCTCGACGGACCATATGATAGACGATGCTTGTCCGTTCAATTTAGGTAACGTTTAAACTGATACAGAGAACATCTTATTTAAAATAATTCTTCTTTTATTTACATTATGTACAAATGCCGCTTCTTGGCTAGCAAACAACTGAAGAGAATACAATGGAATCATTGAGTGAATATAATGCTTTAAATTAAGGTTGTTCATACAAAATCATAGTCCTTGGACGTTATAAAGAGTAAATGAAAGTGTTACTTTCCGGTGGTTCCAGTCTGTGGTATGAAGAATACTGTTGAGGTTGACTTTTCCCGAACTAAAGTAGAAGGGCCGGTTATGCTCCAGCGACCTATGGATTATGCGCAAACAGCAGCTTGTAGGAAATACCTCGAAACAGTCCACTCGAATACTGCTTGATCTATGAACGAACTGAAGACGACCACACATAGCGCAACTCGCGCTTTTATCCAGTTCACAGCGTATGACGTTGAATCTCCTAATTTGCATTTCAGGGCGGAGACTCTCCAGTGAGGTAGCATTAAAATTGTTCTTTTTAATGACTTTATATCATATAAGCATTTTACATTGAATAAGAATGTAATAATGCTTTAGAAACTTTACCTTAATCGTACGCTTTTCTCAATGTGTCTCGATCGTGTGTATTTTTTTCTGTAGTTTTTGTAAAATTAATTGCTTTTTTAACACATATTTGGTAAATTGTTTGTGAAATTCTTCGACTAATTGCTCCATATTCAGTTGTATGATTCACAACTTTCAGCATTTTAACAATCTCTCTTCCCTTTAAATAGCTTCCTTCATTTTGCCATAAATCAGGATCAAGTAGGAAAACATTTTTTTGGTATTTGTAACTTATCAAACAGTTTTATTGACTTGTAATTGAATCTATAAAGATTAAAATCTTTATTAAGAAAGTATTTCAAATCATCTACTGTTATATGAAATTTTTTATACAATCATCAGACATGTCTTCCTTATCAGCAAGCATTTTTTGGAGTAGTCTTTTCGTATCTTCAAAGTAAATTCCTTCTTCCAATACATTAAAAAGCAACTAGTTCATCCCCTAAATACCACAAGTGATTTATGAATTTTTCCCATCACTGCTTCTGCTGCATGTTTGTTATCATTTCGTACGCTGCTAGTTTTTTTGGCGCATTATATTATTTAAAGGAGCTTTGATTGAGTTGCTGCGAAAAACTATATCTTCATACAGCATTTAACTGTAAAAACAGCAATTAAGGGCTTTCTCCTCATGTAAAGTCAATTTAAATTGTTTCCTAAATGTATAAATTTTCAAACAATAAATTCCTTTTGCCACCCATCTGACTCAGGGATAAGCTCCAGGTTGCCAAAAACATATCCCTCTAGGAGGGTCTTGATCAGGAAATATTATTACAAGTTATGCAAAGTCTCTGTAATCTTAAAGGGAAAGTTCTTTCTCAATATTCACTTTTTACAAACAACAATATATCCTCGACTTCGTCTTTAAGAATGTAAGTGGTGTGTGTACCTGATTGAAATTTTATAAGTTTTGAATAATGGAGATATTTCCACAAAATACTTAATAATGGAATATCAGGTCTAGAACTAAGAAAGGCAAGAACTTTTTTAAAGACACACTCTGCAGTACGATTTCAAGTGCATCATGAGGGCAATCCAAGTGTAATGTTTCACCGTTCAGTGTTTGCTCTAAAAAATGCATGCACAATTTATGCGGCCGGTATTGCAAGCCGTTGTATCAAACACTACAGCTTGAACAGTTAGAAATAAAGAGCAATCATCTAAAATATAATATACAACTCAAGAAATATATCAAGAATTTCGAGTAACTGTTCAACATTGGGACCTGAAGCTATCACGGTAAGCCTATCAACGTTCTTTTTGCAGTTACATCTACGGATGTAGCTTTGTATCCCAGTGAATAAGTACAAAATCTGAATTTAAATTCATGAAATTTGATTTTTCCTCTAGAAAATTTCTCTTGCTCTCTTAAGGGATGTATGATTGATCACAAGGTCATTTGGATTTAAATTCACTACATCTACATAGGCTATTAATAAATGAACAGCATCTTTATCCCTATATGGTATTTGTCTAACAGTGATGAAAGGCGAGAAGATATCAATTGTCAAGCTTTTTTACGTTGTAGTAGACCAGATGTAGAAAAAAGGTTACAGGTTGGGATTTACATATAACGGCCTACGTTTTGAAATAGAAGAAAATTAATTTAAAGTATAGATTTTTACGTTCCGATCTGGAATGGTTTAAAATTTATATTTTAGACATGGAAAATATAGTATCGAGGGTTTTTCGAAAGTTATATTTAAAAAATTAAAAATTGCATAAATATTTAAGTATATTTATAACTAAAGAACAGAAAATTAAAATGTAATTGTCATTTCTTATATTTATAGCATTGAAACCTAGTGATCCTATTTGACACACCTATTACATAAGCAGAAAATTTTGTAAATCTACACCGCCAAAGCCTGGAGAAGGCAATCTGTTATTGTCAAAGATTATTCATTAACAGCCTAGGCCATTCATTAATCCATCTTGTGTCCATCTTGGTGGAAAGAAATGTTCCCCTGCCGCTTGGTTTAGAACGAGCTCAGAAGTGATAGACATAGTATGTCAATCTAAGTGAAGGTTTATTATCATTTTGTATGTTAGATAACATTTTACATATTTGCAGTTTTCATATCATTGTTCCTTAACGAACGCTAGAATCCGTGACGTAACTAGTCTTGGAATAGAGAACGGCACGTGTAGTGGGCGTTGCCCATGACGTGACTAATTTAACGTCGATTCTTCTTGAACATGTGACGTCACGTACACACGCTTCGGGCTTGGCCACTGAAGATCACGATCAGGTAGCATTGAAGTGAAGATATGCTAATGAGAGTCTGAATATAAGCAAAGCTGTTATCAGTTGATCTCTCTCTCACTTCTTGCACAGCCTAGACGTGTTGGCTCATGTCAGGCAAGCCAACTTGCTGTCTGTTCAGCAAGCTTAGGCTGTTAGCCTTTTTTTTGTTTAATTGAAGTAGTATGACGTTTGCCCATTGAAGACTTCGTTCCTCATGAACGATAGTCGGGTCAATTGATAATACTTATTAGTCTAGGTCAACGGGGTGTTTGCAATAATGATATACTTATCCTTATTTACTTTTTGTCAAAGCCATATACTTTGTTTTTTTATCTTTTAATAAATTAATTGATGTTTAATGAGCTATTAGTCTTCAATTATACTGTTTCACGAACTCCAATTTCACTCTGCTAAATATATTACGTTGTTTGGGCAAGAGTTAGTTTCAATCATACCTTCCCATCCAACAGAAGAGCGGTTTAGCTGACCCAAGGTCATTGGTGCGCATGTACCCTCTGTAACATGTAAAGTTTTACGGAATGAAAGTGAGAGAAGGTCAGTCTGGAAGTAGCAGCGTATACTGAGGTTCCAAATTACTGTAAATATGAAACATAAGAATATTGTAGGTAAAAATGAGAAAATGCGCAATTTTTTCTTTGAAACTCAAAAAAGATGGCCCTAGGGGCCCGTGTTAATGTTCATCGATTGACTTAAAATTTTGCAAGGATCATTTATTTGTATAATAGAACAAATTGAGGGGGCGTCGCGTAAAATATCAACAACAAGAATTTAAATGAATAGACTTTGTCTTTGTTTTTTGCTCAGGGACTGAAAAAAAAAGAGGGAAAGATATTTCATGAATAATACTGCTTCAGTCTTTTAATGTGAAGTAAAGATTAATTCTTAAATTTAAAGTTATAAATTCGAACTAGCAATATAATGAGGGTATTACATGTTATTTTTATGTGTAACAAAAGTTACCTAATTTATGCTTTTCATTGTACTCATACATCAAACTTATAATTTCTGATACAATTGAAAAACACCTGTATGCTATAAATTTTCTGCTACTGGAACAGAATAAAGGAAAAAAACAAGCTTATTGCTAACTTTTTTTACTCTAAAGCTAGTAACTGAAGTTAAATTTATTTTAAATCACAATCAGGGATCATTTTCATTGCTTTAATGCATTTCAAAGTTTTAATTTTTTTTCTTCAAATATTTCATGTTTGATTTACTTTTAGTTGCAGATTATGTGAAAAGTATGAAAAAATATCCCACACTTATAGATAAACTATCTCAAATTAATGTGCATTCAAAAAATGATGGGGTAAGTTTTTCTTTTTATAATTTAGAATTTCGTGATTTCTTTATCATGTTTAAATTGTTAGCTTTAAGACAGTAAAAAACCTACTGATATAAATGTTGTTATTAGCTATTATATTTTTATCGAAAAACAGCTGTTTGTTAGCTGCAATTGGTTGACTTATTGTTTTACCTTTCACAAACTGTTACGTAGCTTTGATTTTGTATTTTTCCTCTTACTGGTGCAATATTTTACTTCATAGAATTTCAGAAAGGAAAAATTTGCTGGGGCTGGTCTCTATAACCACAACCATGACTGTATAGGTTGTAGTTGCCTCTGAAGAATCATGACTGTGTAAAGTACTAAATACAAAGGAAAACAACTGTTAAAAGTTTTTGGGTAATGAAGAAGATTTTGGCTTACAAAAAGAACCCCACTGCTTGAAAGAACTTAATCATCATATTTATTTTATTGAGTCATTGATTACCATTCGAGGAGAGCTACAAAAATAACAAATGGTTGGCAGAATAACGGTTTGAATGTTATTTCTCGGTTTGAAATGCAAGGCATACTCTCAAGTAGTATAGTAATGAAAAACTTTTATCCCTGAAACTTTTCATAACCCCCTCGGTATAAATGTAATGTATGACCGGAAAGTTTTAATCTTTGATCATTTGTTTTATTCTTTTGGTTATTTGCTTTATTTACTTGAGTTTAACACTGCTTATATTTACCTATCAATTTTTGGTACTTTTTTTCTTTTTCAAATTTACATTTATGGCTTAAATAGCACATTAAGTAAATTTTAAAACTTTTAACAAAAGGACTATATTAAAAAAAACAAATAACCAACATTTTGTAGCTGGTAAGAGCTTTTACCGGATGTCTTTGCATCCGAAAGCTCTTTATTTTGGATTGGAAAAGGTGTTGCTCGAAACCCCATAACACGTGCCTGCAGTAATCTAATTTTGTGCTACAAAACATTGTTTTTTTTTTTTTTTACTTCTCTGCACAAAGGTATTTATTTATTTATTAGACCATATTAGTAAAATTGTTAAATAAAACTGAAAAGCCATAGAATGGCATGATTTGAGAAACCTTCACTTATATCTGAATCTATGATGTTTTTTTTTTCTTTTTTTTTGTGCATGTGTGTGCTTATTATTCGATAAAATGAGCAAAAATTTCACCACCCCTTATTATTTGCTTACTCTATGCCCTCCTTATTATTTGATTTTTTCATTTGCAGTATTTTGTGTTTCTCTTGCTGTTACCAACTAGTTTACATCACAGAAAAATCCATATTTCATTTTAAATTTAATATTCATGGCATTTAAAAGTATAATGTAATCATTCTGATGTGAGATATTTTGCCAGCAAATCATCTGTATACCTCTAATAGAATCTCCTGTTGCTGTTTTTTCTTCAAAGGTTGACAAGCTATTTAATTCAAAATTATTTTGAGCAATAAAAGTTGTATAATGTGTGACAATAAAATATGCATAAGATAAGTCATGAATGTTTCTTTTATGCTTTTTAATTTAGGAAGAATTCCTTAATTCCAAAGAAGGCTACATTTATCCAGAACATTTAAAACTTTCTGTAATTCAAGAAGGCTTAAAAACAGGAAAAATTACTCAAGGAAAATTTCAAGCTAGCAGAGAAAATTATTTGGAAGGATTTGTTTTTGTTGGAGGGGAAGACGAATCTGACCCAAAAACTGTAAGTGCTTGTTTCCTTTATGAATAATTCTTCTTTGAAACATACATCTTAACAATATATTATTGAAAAGCTACGATGGAACTTTATTCTTCCTCTCTCCCTCCTCCTTCTACTGGTAGATGAATGCCAACAATGTTTTTTAAGATATTTATTTATGTACATGCAATTTTATATCTAGACATTTTAAATTATGCTAAAGTTTGCTTTACACAACTGCTAGCAGTCAAATAATGATTGTGCTTATTTTTTAATACAGTGTTGTCAGTTTGGTCGCCAGACCTCTTCCCGTCAATGAAACTTACAAAACTTATCCTACTCCAGTATTGAACCGGGACTCTTGATTTTGACTCGGCTGACAGGGCATCTCGCTAGCTCTGGTAAAACTTCTCCCTAGCAACCACTTGCTGTTCCAAGAAAAATCGGTTTTTAAGAGGGAAGGTTGCTGATAGGGTTTCCAATACTGAATCCCACAGGATTTTGCTCTGAATCCTGCGGTATTCCCAATTCTGCAAATTTTTTTCCATTGAAGCGTTTTCCAGCTTTTTTCGCTGATAAAACAGTTATTTTCACAAGTTTCATCTGAGGTTTGAATCTTCTTCTTTGTATATCTGCAAGAAGAGTAAGAAAAACTTTGTGTCGCATATGACAAACGATGGATTTACCATTTAAGAGCACAATAAGAATTGAGTATATTTTTCTGAGATGAATAGGTATTCTCATTTGAGGTTTAAGTTTTAATACATTCAGCAATTGAAAAAATAGGGAAAACTTGATAAGCATTTTCAAAAACCATTGCTAAAATTTAAAATTCAGTAAATTACGCTTAAGAAAAATTAGAGGAAGTGTATTACATGTACCAAAACCCGCTGGAGTAGCCTGAATGCAATGTTGGAGCACTTCTGTAAGCTCCAGTAATGCACTCAAAACCTTTAAGTTACAAAAAGTGCCCTCCAAAGAAGAAAGCAATCAAAAATCTTACATTATTTATGTATTCGGCACGACTTTGAAAGAAATGACAGAAACTTGTATGACGCACAGGATGACTCACATGACAGTGCAGTAAGTTAACCCATTTTCGGCCAAAGGTGCGTACACGCACCATTTCAGTAAAGAATTTTTAATTAACGCTGTTTCGTATATTTTTTACAAATTTAATTTTTGTGCTATTTTAAAAGGTTTTGAAGACATCCATAAAATAATAGTAATTCATTTGGAGCAAGCACTTTCTTTAGAGAGAATTTCAAAATATGCTTGTTTTTTACCTTGAAACGTCAACTGTCAAATTCGACTTTTTGAAATTGTATAATTAATCCACTTGAGATTAATCACACGTTTTTATAATGGGTTAAAGTTGTAAATTCTATAGATAAAATAAAAATAAAAATAATGTCATAAAAAATCTCATAAATCGTTATTCAAATTTAATGGTGCATAAACACACCATTGGCCAAATGATTGAACAATAAGCAAAAAATTGGAAACCTAGTTTTTATGCAATTAATCATACGGTTTTTTTTTTCTTTTTTTTTTTTCTTTCTTTCTTTTTTTTCTTTTTTTTTCGCAAATTGTTGTTATTTCATTTAAATTTGTCTAATAGATATGTCCTAATGAATTTCACGATTTCCAATTTTCCGCAACCGACTTGAAAATATTTTTAGGCATATTAATTCTTTCTGGATACCATTCTCTTCCCCAAGTAGATATGTACTGGTCTTTAGATGAGGATAAAGGACTGCCAATAATTCCGAAAAGCACAAGTCGAATCAGATTTAAAAACATAAAACAAAATATCCATTTATCTTATAACTCTTGTCTTGATAAAACAGACAAGTTTACTAAATTCAGCCCATTTTTCCTGCATATATAAAAAAAAAGTATCTACAATTTGGAATCTTTTCTCAAAATTTGTCAATTGACGAAGAGATGGTGCCTTATTTTGGAAGGCATTCATCAAAAATGTTCATAAAAGGGAAAGCCAATAAGGTTTGGATTCAAACTTTGGTGTTTGTGCTCATCAGACGGATACCTTTTCCACTTTCATTCCGTATGGAGGTGCTGAGACTAGCAGTAATCAACAAAAAAATGCCATTAGGAACCAGTGTTGTTATGAAATTACTTAACGTTGTTCCAAAACCTGAAATGCACAAAATATATTTTGATAACTTTTTTTCTCCCTGCAGTTTATTCGAAATTTTGAAAGAAAAGGTTTTTTTTTTTTTTTTTGCATCTGGAACAGCTCACGAAAATCGCATTGCTGAATGGGTATTGGATGACTCCAAAAATGTGAAGAAAAAAAACCCTCGGGGTTCCTATGATTTTGTATTCAACAAGGACCAATAATGGGACCGTTTTGCCAATTGTAAATGCCAAACCTATAGCCGCAGTGAACCAAAGGAAATTTCTATT
Organism: Uloborus diversus; assembly: GCF_026930045.1. Lineage (NCBI taxonomy): Eukaryota > Metazoa > Arthropoda > Arachnida > Araneae > Uloboridae > Uloborus > Uloborus diversus. The sequence continues at coordinate 228,168,171 of NC_072731.1, forward strand.
TTACAACCGAACTTTATTTTGGATTACAATAAGTATATGGGAGGTGTTGACCTGCATGACAATGCTATAGCAAATTACCAGATCAGAATTCAAAGCAAAAAATGGTGGTGGCCATTATTTACAAATATTATTGATAGTGTGATAATGAATTCATGCAAGCTACATAAAATTGCTAAAAACACAAAAAAATGCCACTTACAGACTTTAGGTCATATGTAGCGATTGTCTTATTAAAATCTGAATTCAAGGACAATCTATTTGGTGAAAATATGGTACAAATAACACATTCAAACAAGGGTCGTCCATCATCCACAGCTCTATCAAAAGAAATACGGACTGATAGAATCGCATATACCATAAATGAACACGAAAAAAAGCCCACAGACCATGTAAAGTGCGCAAAAACCACACAATTTATTTGTGACATCCAAATTGCTTCGGAAATTTTCATTAAAAATGTAAAAATTCGACTAAGAATAATATTGTTCCACTGAAATATTTGTTCATTGATTTGGACAATGGTGCGTTTATGCACCATTTTAATTTTTAAATTAAATATTATTTTTTATGCAGGAAACTTTTTTTGTGTCTTAATGGATGCATTTTAAACCCAATTTTAAGAAAATATTACCACACTTTATAACATTTCTATGCTCGGCCTGAAATGGGTTAAGCAGCTCATGTTATTGAATTCCTCTTTAAAGTGAAAGGTAAAATTAGTTTTTCCAACACTTTTACTGTGACCGCGACTTTTGGAGGTGGTGAAATCATGTAGTATACACCCCTTGTTGTTATGAATCAAATTTAGGTATATTGACCAATGTTGGGGAGCAACAAGGGTATCATCAATGCAAGTTAAATTGGATACAGCAAAACACATATCCAACAGACATCAGTTTTGTTTGAAATTTGCTACTCTTGAGCAAAACCCCAGCGTAAGAAAAGAAAAATCTATTTCAGAAGGTAATGAAGTTAATGCGGATCTTTTTCTAAATGTCCACAATTATTTGATTTTAGTAAAACCAACTGCAGTGGAGCCAGAGCAAGTGTTTTCATCAAGAGCATTATTTTTAAAGCAAAAATCCTTTATTATCCCGTATGAGGGGCACACTTTTTGCTTACCAAACGATATTTGCTAATTATGATCTGACTGTGTAGTGCTTTACAATTGTTGCACGCAATTCAAGAAGACTATTAATTCAAGTAATAAAAGCAGCCTTTCCTAAAAAGCACAACTTTTTCTATTTGACATAAAAATTTAATTTTTTAGAAGAATAAAAGTCAATCTCGCTGGATCCCGGGGTCACTCGGGATTGGCTCTTTACAATCCTGAAATTCCGCAGGGCTGAATTCGGCGAGGGATTAGAAACTCTAGTTGCTGAGTGATGGCTCAATGTGAAATTGCCTGCACATTTTAATCCGAATTTAATAAACTATTATCGGTATTAAATGTTCAGAACACTTGTTTATGCTTTTATTTACTGACTGTTTTTACTTATAATAATGAAAACATATTTTGTAAAGCAATGTTTATATGTTCAGGAACTTTATTTCTGAGAAGCTTTTTTGTTCTTTTGAAATCTTTTATGCCATATAAAGTAAAAAGACCCCCTCTTTCTTTTTCTCTCAAATTTGACATACATTTTTGGGTTTTTGGACTTTTTACACCGGTGTTTGCGGATATTTGTAGTACTTTAGGTTTTAGTTTTGCTATTTTTGTTTTGTGATTCCTTGCTTATTTCATTGCTCTAAAAAGTGGTTCCCTTCAACGTGAACAACATGGTTTCTTGTGCAGTTTTCTTTTTAGATGTGCTGTACTATCTTCTATTTTCTTACTTAATGTTCTTCTTGTATTTCTTATATATTATTTGCTTCATTATTCCTTTACTTATTTATTAATTTTATGTTTTGATAGATTTTTATTCAGGGTCGGAAAAATTTAAATCGAGCAGTTCATGGAGATGTTGTTGCCATCAAAATACTTCCTGAAGAAGAATGGACTTGTCCATCATCGCTTGTTCTTGAAGATAAGACAACAAATCCAGAAGAAGTAGAAGATCCTGAAAACGTAAAAATTTGTGTAACTTTGTCCTATTATCTTATATGTTTTTTAAAAAACTTTTCATCTGGTCTACCTAGCAGACATTAAAAATAGTAAAAAATGTTAAAATACATGAGTTGATTATACTTTTATGATTATTCAAAAAAAAAAAAGCATTAAAAGTGCTGAAATGTTTCAAAAGTTGAGTTTTGTTTTACTGATTTTCTTTCCTGAATTAGGATTTTTTAAAATTATTATTATAATTATTTATTATTTTTTTTAATGGTGTGATGAACACTTTTTTCATAATTCTTTCTTACTTCCTGTCTAAGCTTAGGTGCCATGTACTAGCATTGGATGGAATTTGGGGTTTATCCAGGAGGGGAGGGGGAGGTATATGGAGATATTCCTTCTAGTGATGCAGAAATTTTTCTTTTTAGACCATAGAAAAAGACCAAAGTTTAACTTACTTCCTTCTGGAATTATTTTCTGGCTATGACACTGATAGAATTTAACCTGTTGCTGTAGACTTAGTCTGTTTTTTTTACCTCTCCTCTTAAAGATTTTTTATCTTTTGGTAATGTTAACTTGAAGTTTAGGAGCATATTCACCAACCCCTATATTTTGAACTGACGTAAAGTAACCGAAAATGTTTGGATACATGCCAGGAAGATTTTCAAGAGAATTGTATTTCATGCACATGCAAAAGAATTTAAGCTTTAAATATGTTTCTTAAAATTACATAGGCCTATGTACCTTCATAAATTTCAAATAAAATAATTACAAAATTGAAATCATTACAAATTTATGGCACTAAAAAGTTTTTAAACTAAAAGTTATTTATTATTAATGTTTTCTTATTTAATTTTATTATTATAGTTTCTTTTTAAAATGTATTTATCTATACATGTTTTTTTATCGCTTAAGGAACATGTATTGAAGAAGAAAAAACACAAAACAGTCATATCTGGGGCAGTAGTTGGAATCATTAAAAGAAATTGGAGGTCATACTGTGGCATCTTGCAACCTCCAAGTATTAAGGGAGTATGTATCCAGTACTTGTTTAGTTGTTTTCAATGTGCTCTAAAAATGCAGTATTTTTACAAATCATTCCTGAATTTATCCTTCACACAAAGAACAAACTAAGCAAACGATGTTCAGCATTTTTTTTTTTTTTTTAATATGCAAACTTTCTATATTTTACCTCATGAAAAAAAAACTTGATAACACCAATGTATATTTCATGTGTATTTTATAATTATCTTTGTATTATATAAAGCCTCAAGAAGGATAAGAAATAATGAAATACCTTTGTGATGTAAAGTAAAGATTATATTGCAATGTATAAAAGCACCAATTAACAGGGAACTATTGACATATGTTTCAGGGTTAAAAGGACAATCCAAGAAAGCTTTTATCATATGTTTTTTTTTTATTTATAAGCTTACTTCTTTTAAATTGAAAGAGGCTTTCCTTGTAACCCAGAAACACGTGTCCGAAGTTCCCTGCAGATTTGTGCATCAAAAGGTTATAATATTATCTTTTACCTCAAGAAGGATATTTTCTCTCTTTACTTGTTGTTTTCAATAATTAAATAAGTTTATATTTGTGGTATTTTTAAAGTTGAAATGTTGCTTTACTTTTCAGCAATCAATAATCAATTTTCTATTTGTGCCCTCTGAGCGCAGAATTCCAAAAATTCGAATTCAAACAAGACAAGCCGAAAAACTGCTCTCACAGCGTATTATTGTATGGATTGATAACTGGAGAAGAGATTCAAAATATCCTGAAGTTAGTAGATTTTTTTAAACTTTTAAGTAACTATTAACATTAGTTAACCGTACACTATACAGAGTGATCCAAAAGTTGCACTACTGTTGACCCCTTCCCAACTGCCATAATATAAGCTGGATTGTAAAGAACGCCATCTAAGACTCTTTAGCGGTGCATTGTTGTGTTGACTTCTTTGACAGTGTCAAATATAAGAACACATTAAGAATGATTACTTCATTTTTGATAGTGTATTCTTTCATATCACTATCAAATTCAAACGGATTTTTTTCCCCTTGCACCAAAGGTTTAAGAAAACAGTAAGTACGAAAACAAATGTTCTTTACTGGCAACATTGGGAATTTCTTCCTGTATAGAAATCATAATAGTATACTGCTGATATTTGTCAGAAAGTTATTCCATTAATTTACTTCAGAGTTTGTATCATTTTTTTTTTCTAAATTTGGATTGTGTGGTTTTTAAATCACCCTGTATGATCTAAGCTAACTACAACTAGTACAACTAAAATGTGCTGTTTGTATATTTAAATATTTTTACCATTTAACTTTAATCAGTTTCTTTTTTCTTTTTTTTTTTATTAGGGGCATTATGTCAAAAGTCTTGGAGAGATTGGAGAAAAGGATACTGAAAATCAAGTTCTTCTTGTAGAGCATGATATCCCCCATCAGCCATTTTCAAAAGCAGTCCTAGAGTGTCTTCCAAAAGTGCCATGGATTATAACAGAACAGGTGAATTAATCTTTTTCGGGTGACCTTGAAATGAATTTTATATTTGAAAATTAAGAAGGTGTAAGCCTTTTATTTATTTATTTATTTTTTCTTTTAGCACTATAATTACAATTTGGCAAGGTTTTATCAAATTTCAAAATCCTTATTCTTTTGGCAATATAGGAAAGGTGTTTTTCAAAATTTTGTTACATAATCCCCCCCCCTCCCACACATACACACATAAAAGTATTTACATAACATCCTTTTAAAGAATTGGATTTCCTCGTGCAGCTAAAGTTTTAATATTACAAGTTTGCTGTTAGTACAGCTGTAACAATAATCTTTAAAAAGCTTGGCACATGGTGCCCCAGCAACCACAACACCTACCAATTTTAATTGGTTTTATCAGGTTAAATGAGACAGCAAGATGTTGCAAAAGGGTCATTGAGAATTCCACAATTTCAGCGTCATACTGAAGGGGAGGAATCGGCAATACCCTGCACCCAAGGTAAATGTTAGTGACCAACCCCAGAACTCATGGATTCAGATTTTGCAAGCATGTACTTGATGAGTATTTGGTGGTGTCAGGCTTTGAACTCAAAACCCTCCAATTCAGAGTCTAGAGTATTTTATTTGCAGCAACATTTTATTTGTGAATAATTAAATTTGTCATGTTACAAAAATGTCATGTTTCTAAATGCTACATCATTCATGTTTGCCCTTTAAATGCTTTCCAAATGCTATCAATTTATCTCTATTATTTTACTTGACTTTTATGATTTGTAAAAGTTTTTAATGTACCTCTCCATTAAATGGTTGACAGGATGTCGCTGTGAGGAAAGATTTACGTCATATTGCAATTTGCAGTGTAGATCCACCTGGCTGTACTGATATCGACGATGCTCTTCATTGCAGAAAGTTGGAAAATGGCAATTTGGAAGTAAGTTAAAATCTTGTAAAAAACAAACTGGTGGAAATGCATTACAACAAAATTTCTCCCTGTATATAATTTTAAAATTGTATAGTTAGAAAAATATGTACCATTAGATTTTTCTATGCAACACAAAATTCACACCCACCCACACAAAATTCACAAAAACACATACTTTTATTTAAAAATTAATTTCCAATAAAGGTTGTATGAAGTAAATCAGGTTTGTATTGAACAATTGAGACAGTGATAAGCAAAGTGGCAAAATTAAAAGCCGGTCGCACACACAGACAGACATTTTTCAAAAATGGTATAAATGGATTCTGCACACCTCAAAACGTTCAAATCTGTTGAAATTCGAAAATTTCATAAAACCAATACTTTCTTCTATATCGTTCCTTCAGAGCAACAGAAGGATATCTTAGTTTTTTTTCCAGAGTTAGATGTCTTACTGTTATTCTGAGACGACGATATATTAGATATAAAAGAAAGTAAAAATTGGAGATAATCAGTACAAATGGTAGGAGAACCTCTTCTCTGTTTTAGGGCAAGAAATGGTACTAGTACTTCTGGTGGATGCTGCTGTACAGCATGATTTAGAAAAGAAATTCAGTGAAAGCCTACCTTGGATCTGAACTTTAAACATGTTTTACTTGAAATTTAAAATAGTCCACTTACATCCCTTTGCTTCTCAATGCCTCAATTAGTTTGTCTATCTGTTTATTTTAATAATTGGACTTTTATTTCATCTTTTTTTGATGTCACTTTTTTTTATTTTATGAAATGTTGTTTTTGTTTAATTTTCTTTTTTTTTTAAATCCTTAATTGATTTTATTTGGTTTTCCAATGCCTTCTATTGGTCACTTGGAAATCCTAGTTAGTGAAGACGCAGGCAATCAAGGAAGCAAACTACACAAATCAAACTTAAATGACACACATTGAATGTTATTGCATCTGCACACTTCAATAGGAAAATTGAATTATTTCGTGCCATTGTACTTTGTAAATAAAAAAACCCTTCAACATCCTATTTTATATCTTTTCTAAACATTTCAGCTTTTAATACTTGTATGCATTGAGCATTAACCTCGTCTTATTTCTAATTATGTCTCATTAGGTTGGTGTTCACATTGCAGATGTTTCTCATTTTATCAGACCAGGAACTGCAATTGATATTGAGGCTGCAATGCGTGGAACCACAGTATATTTAGTAGATAAGGTTAGTACGATTTCAGTTTTAACCAGTTCTGAAATCAATCTCAAACTACCTTTGAACTTATCTTTTTTTTTTTTTTTTTTTTCACTTTTCTGGCAATTAGTTTTGATGAGCATGTATTTATTGAAATATTTCTTTTCAGAGAATTGATATGGTTCCAGAACTACTAAGTTCTAACTTATGTTCTCTAAGAGGCAATGAAGAAAGGTAAAACCGAAGCCAAACAATGCTCTTATTTTCAAATTTTATAATAGTTCATTTTCTTGTTACTGTGTAGAAATGTATAACTTTTGCTCTTTTAGCAGTACATCAATATTCATAACTATGTCTGAAATTATAATTTTTTACAAAATCAGTTCAAATTCAGAGTAAAAGAAATTAATTACTATAAAAAGGCACATTCTTGAGTTCTTATGGTTGAGTTCTATTGGTCAGTTATTTTGTATTATTTGTACCTGTTAAGTAACTAATATGAAAAGTTTGGATCTACTATATAGTAGGGTCCCTCTTCAAATTTGTTGTAAGTACGCTTTAAAGCTCCTCATGTGCTACAGATTAAATAATCAGACTATAGTATGTGTACTACATTAATAGCATTGTATGGAGAGGAACCTCAGTTGCTATTTCAACTCTAAAATGTGCATTAAAAATTTATTTTGAAAATAAGTTATGCATCTGCTTTTATTTTACTTTTTTAAATTATTATATATATATATATATATATATATATATATATATATATATATATATATATATATATATATATATATATATATATTTTTTTTTTTTTTTTTTTTTTTTTTTTTTTTTTTTCACTTTAATGCCTTAGGTTTGCATTTACTGTTATTTGGGAAATGACATCGGAAGCAAAAATTCTACGGACGTCTTTCTTTAAATCAATTATAAAATCAAAAGTAAGTACAATAAGATATTTTGTTTGTTGTGAGTTATGTTCTGTATTCAGTAATTCATGAATGTAAAACTAGGAAAAAAAACTTTTAGTGTATTCTTGTGCCTTTTATAAGGTTAGGATAGTACTTAACTTTTGATTGATGAAAAAGAATAAAAGATATTTATCCTGTCTTAGAAGTAAAGCATTTCACTTTGTTTATTTTTTTAAAAACTTTTTGTGTTCAACATTGTAACCAAACATAACCGCTACAGTCATTTAGGATAACCTTGAGCTACAAATTCTATATTTTAAACTGCACTATTCATATTTTAATAGATTGTTTTATTTGTTGTTATATAGTAAAAGAAAAGTTCTTAAAGTACTGTATGGTTATCCAAAATGCAGAAATAGATTGCAAAATAAATTATTTTATTGAACGCACTGAAACTTAGAAGCATAAAAACTAATTTCATGAATAATGAAAAATTCCCCCTTTGTACTTTGCAGCATCACTGGAATTCTATCATTTTACAAGATTAATACTCTGCTTTGGGCACAACCTTGCATTGGTTCGACTACAGAATGTTACATGATTAAGAAAATCATTGTGTGTAAATTTTGTTGAAGTATTCACAGGATTTCTTTATTAAATTCAAAGGTGGTGCTGTTTTGTTCAAAAGCCTTGATTTAGTCAAGATTAGGTTTTAGGGTACAAGTGCTTCTATCAATGTTATGTTGTGTTAAGAAAGTTCCATATGGTTTCTTTCCTTTTTCCTACAAGTCAAAAATATTTTTTAATTTTCTTCCATGATTAAAATGACTCATCTAGATCCAAAAACACACACATTAGGGTTTTCTCACTCTCTTATTTAGTTTCTTTTTAAGCGGAAAAAAAATCAAGTAAAATTTTAACTCAATGATGGAAAAATTGGTAATGCTTATTATTAAAATATTGAACATAAAATGTCAATTCATTTAATGCCAATCTTTTTTCTGACTTTTCTCTTACAGGCTGCTTTGACGTATGCAGAAGCCCAAATGAGAATTGACGACAAATCTATGAATGATGAGATTACAGTTAGCCTTCGACTTCTTAACAGCCTTGCTAAGATATTGAAAAAACAGAGAGTTGACAATGGGTAATGTTGGGTTTTAACTTTTGATGCAGTTTGCATTTTTTACTTAATTGTGAATGATGCTTCCTTCTGTTGTGTTATATACTAAGTTTTAATTTAACATTTTCTCCAGAGCTCTTACTCTTGCATCAACAGAAATTAGATTTGCAATGGACTCAGAAACTCATGATCCAATTGACGTTGAAAAGAAAGAACTAAAGTGAGTTTTAAAGCATTTTGTTTTAATCTTTAAACATGTTAATTAAAACTATCTGCTGATTATTTCAGACAATATATAAGTTGAATAAAATGGAAATAATCTTCTAAATATGAACTTTTTTATTTCAGCAGAGAAACGGAAAGTAACTAGAAAGACCTATAAATAATACATTTGTCATTAATTAAAAACAGAATTTTCCATTTTTTAAAAGTTCTTCATGTTTTGAAAGTCAAAAGTATCCCTTTAAATATTAATATCCAAAGTTAACCAATCATTGCTAATCAATTAACTTATTTCAGTATTTTATTTATTCTTTCAGAGAGACAAATTCAATGGTGGAAGAATTTATGTTGTTAGCCAATATTTCCACTGCTAAAAGAATTCTTGAAGAATTTCCTGACTGTGCTTTACTTCGTCGGCATCCTGCTCCTGCTATATCGAATTTTGAATCACTTATTAAAGCAGCTGCCTCGAAAGTAAATATATTTCTTATGTAATATTTTTCAGTAACTCTTGCATAAAAAGGTATTGCATATCTTCATGCAAGAGTAGTTTAATCCTTTTCAACTTTTCAAAGACTTCCAATCTACTTCCGGCAATCAAATGATTTTTTAAATGCAAGTTTCCTTTTGTTCTGTTATTACAGAAATAGACCATGAAATCGAGTTTCATTAAATTTTTGCAGAAAATTTAAAATCAGCCTCTTAAACATTTAAAGTTATTCTTTTAGTGTTTGGTAATAATTCTTTGAACTCTGCTATTGTTTTTCATTTGCATTTACAATTTTAAAACTACAGTAGGCCCACTTAATGTGGTCACTTTGGGACAAAGGTAGTTTGATAACAATAACCGATTGATAACAATATCCGAATATAATCCAGTACGCTCAAAATAATGATTTTTTTTTCAATTAAGAAGCATTGATTTTCACAGCTGCAAAGTAACATTACAAAGACTCAATTGAACGCAGTTTTAAACTATGAATTACTAAATTAGCAGAATGGAATAGCTTTTTTTCCATCCACTAAAGCATCTGTCCGATGCTATAGAATTGGTCTTTTTTGTCCATTTTAAAAGCAGGGTCTTTTGCTTTTTGTCGCATTAACGGACCATTTACTTGCACATCCTTTTCCCTGACATTCGCACACCACAGTTTCAAAGCAGATTAAACTTCACCATCTTTTCCAGCACGGTTTCGCTTTTTGTTTAGATTTTCATTTGGCTTCACTCCATTTTCAATCTTGTCACACATCAGCTCTTTTGCAGCATTTCCGTGACTCATCATGGTGAACTTGTTAAAGTGTTTTGAAATGTCATTTTTTCCCTTGACATTGCGCTTTTTCTGAATCTTTGAAATGTTTGACCTTTTAGAGTGAAGTTTTCAGTGTAAGCAGGGAGAAAAATCTTCAGATTTACTGGTAAAAAGGGAACTTGTTTTCCTGGAAGCTACTTGTCAGGATTTGCCTTTGTATTTCTGTTGATTGAGGAGAAAAAAAGGGGAAAAAATTGAAATTTTATGGAAAGGTGATAACAATAAACAAAGGCACTGATTACAATATCCGATTTTTTTAACACATGGTAATATAGAAGTGTTCTGGGACGTAGTAATTTTGATAATATTAAGTGAAGGATAAAATTAACCATGAGCACATTAAGCGGCGCCTACTGTAATTGATTCAAACTAAATTAGGCACACTAAAATCAGGCTGCCCTGTTGTCTGCTACATGCAAAAATGACTTGTAGCTGATAAATATACATTTTTTCTTTTTTAATTGAATTTGGAAACTCTATACATATCGTATGTGGTTTAACTCAAAACCAGTGAACCTTATGAATGTTTTGGCCAGGATTATTACAAATACATAAGCATGTAAGAGAGTAACCAAAATATTCGTAAGATACTTTTGTTTGTCAATGACTAACACATGAAAAGAGTTATGCTTATTATACCTTGTGTATCAATCATTGATAACACGCTGTTTTTCTATGTCACTAATTTGTTTCTTTTGTCTGACAACGTTCCTTTGTAATATTCTGGCCTAATAGTTAATAGCTATTGAGTTAATTTTCTTTTTATAAATGTATTGTGTTTGATTGTACAATAGTTATAATACTAAAAGATATTTTTGCTTGCAGTTACTGTTCTATATTTTGTTTATATCTTGTTTTAGGGCTTCAATATTGAAGTGGAGTCTGGAAAAGCATTAGCAGAATCTCTAGATGCTGCAGTGTTGGGAGACAATCTTTACTTTAACACCATGTTGAGAATGGTGGCTACGAGATGTATGGCGCAAGCCCTATATTTTAGCAGTGGAATGTTGCCTCAGTCTGATTATTTTCATTATGGTTTGGCTGTTCCCATTTACACACATTTCACTTCACCAATTAGAAGGTATGTTTGCTTTATTAGAAAACATGAACTTATCATAAAATATTTTTAAATTAAAAAAATAAATAATTAATTAATTAATTAAAAACTCTTGGAGTTATCATTATATAGTTTTTAACTGTTGCCAACTTTTTACTGCTCTTTACCAGTCAGTCCAATTTTTTTACGCAGTTCTGCCTCGGCAAAACTCGTCTATTTTCATTTAACATGTGATTATTCTGTTGAACACCTTGAATTTCGTTCACCTTTATGTTTAACTCTACTTATGTTTCATATTCTGTAGCAGAGGACATGTGCACTCGCCATTTTCCCACACCCATTTGTAAATATCAATCCTGTTGTATCCAGGTCCACTTGAAAAGATTTGAATTAATTTTTACCAGTTGTAATTCACTGTTTATGAAATTTTTTTAAAACCAAACATAAGCATCTTTGGTTTATGAAGATTTTAGAAAATAAAATTAGTTTGAAGAATTAGTTAAGGACATTTGGTGATAGAATATTTCATGGTGATAGAAGATCTAAATTAGGAAACTTTGCTGGAGTAAAATGTTGCAAAAGTTATCAAATGTTGCAAGTTGCTTGAGTTCAGAAATTTTCCCATTATTTTAAGCCTTTCTTAAAATATAGGCGAACATATCAATTGGTTTGATCAGTAACTATTTTATCCTTATAAACACTTCTCACTCGTGCTTAAACATTACTCTATTTTTTTATGTATTATTAATTTGAGCAGTTGTTCAATCGGATGAGATATTTTTGTGCACATAAAAGTTATAGTGATGCCTATTTCAAAAAGTTGGCAAGAGGACTTTTGTGAACTTGCGGAACTCATAGAAGTAGTAAAAAGAATTTTAAGGTATTTTTAGAGAAAAATTAAGTTTAAAAACTTAAAGTAAAACATTATTATCTTAATTATTTATTTTGTAAAGAATAGTTGTAATTTAATTTTTCATTTTTGAAATATGTAGCTGCAAAAATATTAGTACCATTCTAATAGTTATAAATATTCATAACTTTCAACCAAAGTCTTTGTAATTTTGCTGTTATTAATTTTCTACATTTTTCATTTGAGACACAGGTTTTCCAGTTTATCATTTCAGTTTAAAAAAATCTTTCACAGACTTTTGCGAGATAAAAATGCATGCAAGCATGAATTATATGCTAAAATTAAAGAAATATAGTTTTAAAAACAATATACAGTGCTGGCCAAATTATTAGACTAAGATTGTTTTAAAAGCAAATTCTTTATTGGTTACATAACTATAGACACATTAACGAATAGTGAAATAATTATCTAATATTTAGTATGCATTCCCTTGTTCTTGATGAGCATTTTAAGTCTCTTTGGCATACTTACCACAAGATTTACACCATTTCTTAACTTTTTAAAAAAGGAGGTAAAAAATTGTTTATACTCACTATTATATATAATCACATGCTCACTAATTACTTAAAACTAACTTTAAATATAACAGAACACACTAATAAAAAGAACTAGTGAACTGTTTAAGCTGATTCGCTGATTGAGGTTATTTTCCTGGTAGGTAGATAAACAAAGAACATAAACAAAGCAGACAGTGTTGCCACCTGCAAACGTTAAATTATGCTAAAATAAAGTAATAATCAGTGTACAGTATGTACTGTACTTTAGCAGTAAAATAAAAAGTATTTTAGTACAAATAGTGTACAAAAAACAAAAAAAAACTCTTTAGTCTAATAATTTGGTCAGCACTAATTTAACATGCAGTTGTTCTCTTTTTATATATGTTTAGTTTTGTTTGTTTTTACTTTTGTATGCATTAATTTATGTTTTCTTCACATTGTAATTGTCACATTTAGGTATTCTGATGTAATAGTTCATCGCTTATTAGCAGTTGCCATTGGAGCAGATGTTACATACCCAGACCTTGTTGATAAGAAAAAAACGCAGGTATGTTCCCTAATCTTTAAAAACCTTTGTGCAATCTAAAACTTTTCCTGAAATGGTAAAAATAATTTACCTTTTAAAATTCATAGTTTTTTTTTAGTAGGAATGATTGCTCCATAACAAACTCAAATTAAAAAAATCTCTGCACATTGTGAAAAAGAAATTTCACTATGTCCATGGTCAGGGCTCGTGAAATATGCTTACCTGATTGTGATTGGTGACTAATATATTTTGCCTGGTTACTGTGATCTTTTCAAAGGTGACTGAATTTTTTTTAAAAATACCTTTACAAGAAAATTGATCCCAGAACGTCGTAACATCAATAATGTTTTACTCTGATCCATTTTACACAGAATTTATATTCTATAGTAGATAACTTGCAAGCAGGTAATTTTGTTATGCCCACTCGAAAATTTAAAAAAAAAATCTGTTCACTTTTAATAGTGGCATGTAAGTCTTGTAAATGGCATCATCTTTAATTGTCCAGCAATATTTGATGGTCTTCAGAGCATATTGGTTTTTACATGCCAAATAACTATGCTGGTATTAAATTGTGCAGATATGGAAAACATTGTAGAGCTGGCAGAAGCTGTAATTAAAGCCCATGGAACAATATGACTTTGTGGACATACACATGATACCAACCAACAAAAGTCTTGTAAAATTCTCTGAGTTATAAATTAAACAGGAAAAATAATTGTATAATGTTTCAGTGTTCTTGAAAGCCACTTATTTTCTTTAGGTTTTTGGTCATTAAAGTGCTCAAACTACAGATTTTAACTTCTATCTTGCATGTGCAATTCAGTTTGAAAATTTGCAAAAAGAACTTTGATAAAATGTAAACCAAAAACAATGTTTTCTACCTTGTTTTCCCTCAATCATTCTTTTTCCTTTTAGGAACTTTGTAACAACTTAAACTATCGCCATAAACAAGCACAGTACTGTGGAAGAGCATCAGTGAATCTTTACACTCATGTAAGTTTTAAATTTATATTAGAATATTTTACATTGGAGTAACATTTTCGTTAAGTGTAGCTGTATTATTTTATTATTGTTGATTCCATTCTGAAATGTTTGTTATGTTCTTTAACACACTGTGTTTTAGCCCGTGTTTAAAAGATAAATCAAAATATGATCAAAAAAAAAAAAATCATAAAGTTAAGATATCTCTTTTTATAGTGCAATAGTTTTTCTCTCTAAAAAAAAAGAATGTTGTATGTGTTTTATTGTAAAACAGTTTGAAAAAACGAAGATTAAACAGTTTGTCTCATGAAAATATATTTTAAAACTTTAATAATTCTACTCTTTAATTCTTTCCAATATTTTGAAGAAAATATAAGATTAATAGAGTAACGTACAGCAATTATCCCTCTACTACGATAATATTTCATAGTCCCAGTGAACTTGCATAGGAATTAATGTTATCCTCCTCTCAATATTGCGATTTTCTCTACAACAATAAACTCCTGTAAAACGATTTTTTTCAGCCCCCCCCCCCCTCCTATATTGCGATACTTTGGTTTTTAAATAATGAAAAATATTCTATTTTATCAACTTTTGCCCTTTTTTTTCGTTTTTCTGACAAGAGAAGACTTACTGCTTATTGTGTACTTATTCCTTTTCACCACAGTAAAAATGATTGAAAATGGTGATAATACACAGGGTTGTAGTACAAGAAATCAAAAATTCTTTTTAATTCTATAATATAATTGAACTTACTCCTAAGACAGGAGATTTACATGGAACCCGGGGGCAAACTTGTGACGTACCTTGATTATTTAAATAATTAAATTTAGTTCAAGGATGTTATTTTACACCTTTAAGTACCGTATATACTCGCGTATAAGTCGAGAAATTTTGTCCAAAAAATGAGATCAAAGGAAGGGGGGTCAACTTATATGCGGGTCAAATTTTCCGAAAATTTTTTCCCGATCAACGAGAGCTGGGAAGCTACGAGAAATGCCGATGTGCGGTTACAGGTAGTTGCTGATAAGTTGATCGTGTGAAAAAGTAAACTTATTCAAAAATAATAAATTAAAAAACCTAAATAATACACATAAATAAAGATAATTTTATTCCTCTTTATTAAGGATGAAATCAGCGATTAACAAATATCGTGAAACGTATGAAAATACTTATCGTCAACAGTCACGCCATTCAAATAATTAACTGCTATACTTTTTGTTTTAAGAGTGGCAACATACTTGCTTAATCATATCTTTTCAAAGCATATGCGTGCGCACTTCTGCCTCCTGGTTTTGATATCATTGACGATTCTGCAGCGGCTGATGTATACGATGACGCGGTGATGACGGAAGCGGACTTTAATGAACTTTTTTTTGCGTCCGACTCGGAATCCGAGTTCGAAGGCTTTTAGAAATGTTTTCCTATTTAATTCCTAAATAAATGTGTTCATTATTTTGAAATTTCTTTGAAAATAACTCTCGATGTTTTTGGAAAGTATGGGGGTCGACTTATACGCGGGTTTTAGATTTTTTCTGGATTTTTTCTCTGAAAAAGAGGGGGTCGACTTATACGCGAGATCGACCTATACGCGAGTATATACGGTATGCTTAATTTAGTGCTACACGTTAAATTTGTGGAATGTTGATGTAACAATTTAAAATAATTTAAGTATATTTGAGAAACAAGTTGGGACATGCTAAAAGAGTGACTTTCTGGCTATTAAAAAATTTTTAGGGCAAAATAAATGAGTTATTGCTTTAATAGGAATGGAATAACATCGGGAAAACTCATTTCTAACTATTAAAAAAAATCTAGGCCACACAATCCTTGTGTTAGGCTCCTGGGACATAATATTGTTAGGATTTTAGAGAACCATCTAAATACATTTATACCTAGATAGTGCATATAGATTATACTATGATATTAAAATTTAAAAAAAAAGTCCCTATTGTATTTTCAATATATGTAGGCCCTCGATATAACAATATATCCCTCTATAACAATATATTTCTTTGGTCCCCAAAATATCGTTGTAGCGAGGTTTTACTGTACAATGATTTTATATCATTTATCCTACCTCTTCAGCATTTAATTTTTCAGTCAGAATCGAAATGGTGAAGTAACTGCATGTAACATTTGCTGATATAGAGTATGCATTGCTTTAAATCTTTTTGAAAAAAATCTAATATTTTTAGTTAAATAATTATAGATTCTAGTAGAAATCACTCTTAAAATTATGTTTGTTCTCTTGTACTAAGTGAATATAGTGTTTTAAGTTAGTATTTGGTGTTGTATTTACAATTGTTACTTTTATGCATTTGAATAATAATTTTAAATCACTGCAACTTTTCAATGTAATTTTCCTCCTGTAGATATTCTTCAAAGACAAAGTTGTTGAAGAAGAAGGATACATACTATTCATTCGTGAAAATGCTCTACAAATACTTCTGCCTCGTTTTGGTCTTGAATGCACCCTTTATTTGAGCTCGTTGAATAAGGAGAATGATCAAGTTGCTTTTGAATATGATCCTGAAGTAATTATACATTTTGAATGTATTTGATTTTGTTCAAGGGAAAATTTTAATTAAAAACAATATTAATAGTAATAATAATAATTTTAAATGTAAAAAAAATCTCTGAAATATAAAAAATCATTTTGAAAAGTTAATTGAATTATATTAATTTTAATAAAATTAAAAATAAACTACATCAGCATGATGCCACAAATGATGTTATATTTTGAGGAGAGTTCGTGAAATTGCGATGATGGGAAGGGAGAGGTAACAAGAAGTGTAGCATCACCTGAAGTTTTTTTTTTTTAAACAATATGTCTATGTAATATAATGTGAGATGTAATGAGGGAAAGGGGGATGGGATCTAATATAATGAAAAATCATTTATGGACAGTACCATACCAACATTGCTTCTTAGTGGATAGTTTTTTCTTTTTTTCTTTTTGGAAAAAGGTTTTGTCAAAATTCATATACAGTGAAGCACCGTTTATATGTTTTTGAAGGGACCGTATGAAAAATGCACATAAATGAAAAAACGTATAACAGGTCTATGTTAAGTGTATTAGATTCTGCAGGGATCAATTTAAAAAATGTGTAATTGATAAAAAGTATAAAAGAGGAAACGTATAAACGATGCTTCACTATATTAACATAAGACTTTTTGATAAAGGAGCAGATAATAGGTGTTTTAGTTTTTATAGTCTTGTAATTCTTAATATTTAAAAGATTAGAGAGCAGTACACATAGAAAAATTTATTAATGTTTTTTTTTTCTTTGAGTTAGTCACCTAATTTTATTTTTTTTTTCTGCTATTGAGAAGATGTTTAATTTGAAATGGTTCTTTTCTACATTTACTTTTAGTGATAGCTCTTGCGTTTCTTGAATACGGAAAAGTGTTAGGCTTCAGTTTTGTTGTGTTCTTTTAACATTCATGAACTAAAATAGTTTTCTTTCCCTTCAATGTTATCATTACTAAATTTCAAATGCAATATATTAACATTGATATCTTAAAAATATTCCTTTTATGAAAACAAACTCTTCTGAGTTTGAATTTTCTATGCTTTTTAAGAAAATGTAGCTATTATATACATATTCATTTGAAAAATTCTATTTTTCCAGAAAAACCGAGAAAAAAAAACACTTCAAAAGTTTCAAAATTTTCTCATCTTTATGTCTAGGTCTTTGTTTCAATAAAAAAACATTAAAAAAAAGGTGATCCATATGAACCTCAACAACATTCAAACTTAAAAATTCCATGCAATGCAGTTGAATTTCAATCACTGGACGACTTCCAGTCATTATTAAAAGCTGTGTGTATCAAAAGTATTCTAAAATTTCATTTTGCCTTAAAAAAGTTCATATAATTGATTTGAAAAAGACATTTTGAAATTCATAACTTGATTAATGAAATATATTTTATGATTATAAATATTGCTTAAACTTTTCTGAAATGCATATCTTAATTAATAAAATATATGCAATGATTATAAATATCATTACTGAAACAATAATTATAAGTTGTAGTAATGCTATTGTGCTGCTTTTTTTTTTTTTTTTAATTTTATTTATTTAATGTTCAAAATTTTACATGTTAATCTTTAATTTTCTTTAACGCTACAGGAGCCTTCTCAAACAGCTAGTGGAATAAAACTAACACAGTTTGATCCTGTTACAATACAACTACACATAGATAAAAGTAATGTACAACATCAGAAAACAGTACTCAAACTTGTCAAACCTTATGTAAGTATTTTTTCTTCTTAGATTGGAATTCAATGCTTTTCAAATTTCAACAAGAAATTTCTGATACAAATGAGGAATATATAGTTTGTGTAGTGAAGAATATATAGTATAGTTAATTATATTTCTGCAAAATATATCGTTATAATAAATGGATTATTTTAGAAAGAGCATAAGTCCAATTAAAATGAATAGGACTTATACCTTTCTTAAAACTTTCGATTCAAATGTAATTAATGGTTTATAATCCTTTTTTTTTTTACAATTCATCGTAATTCCATACCTTAAATAGTTTTATTAACTTTTTATTAATTTTTGAAACTTGCTAATGTAATGTACTCTTTTCTCCCATATTTGCATTACATATAAGGTTTATTTATTTATTTTTAACATGAAATATTTTCATTGCAGATTCCTGGATTCAGTGTCCGGTCTTTAAGTGCTGAGCCACCTTCCAAAAAATGTAAAACTGTAAATACATCATAATGTCAATTAAATTATTTTATCTAAACTGCCTTTTAAATGCCTCAAATTTACAAAGCACGAAATACTTGTTTGAGATTCTTTTCAGCAACCAAAATGTCTTAACAAATGCAACACTTATTTATATTCTCCTGCAATTCAAAAGGCCAGTAGCGTAACCAGAGGTTGACAGGGGTGGTTCTCGCCAGGGGGCGGCATTTCGACTGATAAAAAAAATATTTTTTAAAGAGTTTTTTTTTTAAATATAAAATTTGAAAAATGCTTTAAAAAAATTTAAAAAAAAAACTTGCAAGAAAAAAAAGCTAGAGGGGGTCTTTAATCTACTGAGAAGAAACATTGGCCATCATTGAAAAAAATTCTAAAAAAGAAAATTAGAAAAAAAAATTACAATGCCGTCTAGTATTTGTGTGTCGAATCAATTGTTCCGAAAAAAAAATGAGGAGGTCACAATGACTTCTAATGTGGGCGATCCTGGGGGAGGGGGAAGCAATTTCTTTAGTTCGCCAGGGGCGCTGGACCCCATAGTTATGCTACTGCAAAAGAACCTATAGTTTGATTTACCATATTGGAAGAAAGAATAACGGATCATCTATAAATGATGTCATAATTTGAGGGGGGTAAAAAGAAGTTTTAATAACTATATGCTAATGAGAAACAGCATTACATGTGGCAAGTTCCCATCTCCCTTGTGACAAGGATAAAGAGATAAGGCAAAGTGTAATACTTTTTTTTTAATTTCCAATGCAGCAGGCAGCAGCCATTATCCTTATGTTAGGTGAGGTACTTAGGGGATGGGGGGGGGGTGTTAAACTTGCGCAAAAAGAGTGTAAGATTTATAGACAGTCCACAAAGAGATATTCTTCCACAATTACTTAAAGTTCTAAAGGGAGATAAAAGAAAATAAGTTCTTTGTTAAAACTCATTTCCTAATGTCACTCAAAATTTCTAGTTCTAATTAGGCTATGTCTTCAAAGCAGAACAAGTCATAACTATAGTGCAGTTTTACTTTTGAAATCATGAACTATTAATTATTGATTAGCACTACAATTTTTATATAATTGGTGGGGAAAAAATGAACAGATTTGCCAGGAAAAAAAATAATTAAATACAATTGCAAAGATCCATAAAATTTATTTTTGTTAAAATACAAATTTATCAAATATCATGAAATATACATTGCTTTCAAAACCTTAGAAAATTTATTACATTTCAAAATCATATAATTATCACAAAATGAAGATTTTATGCAAACACAAATTGGCATTTTTTACAGCTAGTCCAAATTTTTATAGCTGCATCGACTAGATTCATTGGTACCAAGAAAATACTCATATGAGGATTTGAATGAACAAAATGAGTAAGTTCATTTAAACAATATGAGTATTCAATATATATTTCAATACTTTACAAAATGAGAAAATCAAAATTTTTCAATTGATTTGAAAGTTTGAAAAAAATAAGTTTTTTAAAAAATGGTGGAATTAAAGTAAAATAGTGTTCCTTTTTGTTCCGAATTTTATCCTTAATTGGAAGGGGATAAATGTTTCCTATAATGTTACACTAAATGTAAATGATGCATTAATGTAAAAATTTTATTTCCTAGCATAAAGACTCTTATAAAAAATGAAACATAAATGTATTGAAGTTGGACTTAAATTATGGAGCATTTTGCATCACAACTACAGCTGTGATTAATTTTACTATGAAAAGGTACTTTCGAGTTTAGAGCTTTCAAGTTACATAAGCAAGGATGCAAGACCTTCCGTCTCAAGACAGATTTCCGTCTTGAACAAGATTTCCGAGACGAAGGTCAGGACGGAAAGAAATTCGATGACTTTCCTTCAGTTTTACTAAAAAAAGAAAAATCTAGTGTTTGAAAAATATGCGTTAATTACTGAATCTTTCCATAATCACGAATTTACATCGACATTCTCTCAATTTTCTGCCATGGGCTTGTTTTATTTGCAATGTGCTTTTGGACTCACGCCATTTGACTTCTTTAGGTAGCTCTGTTTTTTCTAACTCACTGCATTTGCAGACCGTAGAGTTGCTTGCTATTCTCGCTAATTTTTTGAATTGATGGCCTTTCATTTTTAATTTTCACTTGCTATTTTCGACCATCCTTTCTTTTTTTTTCCCCTCGCAAACTTATGCATAAATGAAAATCATGTGCGCTCTTAAGAGTTGAATCTGAATCACCGGTCGAGTGTGACTGCTGGCGGGATGAAATGTTTACGCCATATCAAAGGGTGTCCACATACCACGTAAAATGGGAACTATCAGGGATTCTGAAGATTCTTAATGAAAATGGGAATTTTGGAAAGAATCGGAGGCAAATTTCAAGCTGGTTTGAAACACCGATGTGCAACTGTTCCTGCATGTTTGGCATGTTTCTAGTAAAATATTCTAAGACTTGAAGAATCACTGAACTCCAATGACTTTCAATCTAAAACTTGCTAGAATGGAAATTGGGGGGGGGGAGAGAGAGAGAGAAAGGAAACGAGAAAAATAGCGGCAGCACGAGTTTGCGAAAAAACGCTGCTCTTGCAAAGAGTGTGAGTCCGAAAATTAATCCATGATACTGAAGTCTTAACACATTTATATTTTGGAGAATCTAAGAGGGGGAGGGGGGCCACTCAAGGACTCCAGAATAATGAGAGATGGTTTCGGTGTTCCAACCTAAAAATGTTTTGTAATTGATGCATTAATAACTATTTGAGGCTATACTAAAATGACTTAAAAGAAAGGTATTTGGCACACTCTCCCGAAAAATGTTTGTACTTGAAGTCTTAAAATTTTTTTAGGCTGTCTTTGGCAATGTCAAGAGGGGGGGGGTCTCTTTAGGCAAACTTCCGAAACTGGAGTCTTAAAAGCGCAACTTTAGACCACCTTTATGAACATAGAGGGTGGGATTCGGGGTCCCCCTCCCCTTTCAAAGATGAAACATTCAGAATTTTGTTTTAGGGGATTTAAGAAGAGAGAATTCGAAGGCTTCCTCTAGATAAATTTTAGAAATTAAATTCTAAAAACTTCGGTGAAGTAGAGGGGGAACCACAAATTTAAGTCAAATTTAGTGAGCTTAGGGGAAAGAATTCGGGGGGAGGTCTCTCTCCCCCGAAAATTTTAGGGAATTCAGGGATCTTTCTCGAAACATTTTCGAAATTGAAGTCTTAAAACTTTGGGTTGTCTTTGGCAATAAGGGGAGGGGAGTTGCTCTTTTAATAGAAAAATAAATCTTAAACACAAACTTACAATGCCTTTAGTGTGCCTGCTTCACACAAGGAGAAAGAGGTATTCCGCCGCCCAGTCCTGAGTAGCGAGACAGAACAGCATGTCAATACCAGCAACAACAAATTATTTTTCCTTTTAATAACAAGAAAAAGTTTTTTTCAAAATTCAGTACAGTTGAGACAAACATTTTTTATGAAATATTAAAGAAGTTCTGCAATTGATGGTTGGAGTAAATTGCTCCTTGTACAAACACATTCATAAATTCCTCCTAAAATTAATTTTTACAAGAGGGCACGTCAAGGAAATCGAGAAAATAAAAACATGGTTCATATAAACTCACGAAAGTATGATTCATCACACCATCTGTTGATGAAAATATCATTTTGTAATACTTCGCTACTTTTATATTCATTGATATTCTATAAATTCATACTTTTTAAGCCAAATTTTTAATTTAATAGATTGATTGTCTTATCAAAAAGAAATTTATATTTAAAATAACAGTAAATATCTAATTACAGTAAAATCCCTCAAATGCGGACACTAACGGGACAAAATTTTTTTTGTCCGCAGGACAGGGTTTTAATAATGTTATTTGCATTGGAACTCGGGAATTAAATATTATCCGCATAAGAGAGGTGTCCGCCTTTGAGGGGTGTCTGTTAGGAGGGGTTTTACTGTAGTTAAATTGAAAACTCTTTAATCAAAAACTATTTATTATTTTAGCTAATAATGAAAATACCAGTATTCTACCTCTGCAAATACCAGTATTACAAAATTGCAAAATAGCTCCAAATATCCGTATTCCATATACCAGTATTGCAATCACTAACTATAAGTAAAACTCTATTTCAAAGGCAGAGTAGTTATAATTAGTTAAAGTTTTCTACACCACTTTTCCTGACAATGGGGTTGTTTCCTTTTCTTCTTCATCAGCACAACAGCCTGGTGCAGGCCAAGGCTTTCTCCGTCTGCTTCCTCCAGGCGGTACGACACGTTGCCAGGTTTCTCCACCTGTTCACTCCCAAAATTTTAAGGTCCTTCTCAACACTATCCAGCCACCTTGTTGCTGGTCTTCCCCTTCTCCTTGTACCCTCAATCCTTGAAAAAGTTAGCTTTTTAACCGGGTCCAGATCTGCACGCCTAAATACATGCCCCAGCCATCTGATTCTATTGGCTTTAATTACTCTTAAGATGTTGGGTTGTCGGTATTTACGGTATACTTCAAAGTTATATAAACTTCTCCAAGTGTCATTTTCTTTTACTGCTCCAAAAATTGCCCGAAGGATCTTTCTTTCAAAAATGAGAAGTCCATTTTCCTCTGTTTTATTAATTGCCCATGTCTCACTACCGTATAAAATGATCGGTCTTATGAGGGTTTTGTATAGGCTTATTTTTGTATTAATGGAAAGGAGCTTAGATTTTAATTGGCTCTTTAAGCCAAAGTAGCATCTATTTGCCATCAAAATTCGATTTCCGATTTCAACTTTAAACTCATTCTTACTGGTAATAAATGCACCCAAGTATTTAAACTGGGTGACTCCTTCAAAAGTATAGTTTCCAATATTACTACCAATATTACTACTTAGTTTCCAAGTACTACTTTTAGTCACTGAAATTGATAAAATAAGCAAAAAATATGGACTCAGAAAATACTTTCATTTTCATAACAGTTATTTTTCAATTAATTTTTTTAAATGTCTGATTCTTCAAACAAGGCGTGGTCTTAATAACGTCACAAGTGATGCACTATGGGCATCTTTCTACCGCATTTCCACGTTATGATAATCAAGAAGCGAATTACAATTGCGTTCTACTCTTGCTATCAACCGTATCGTTGCCAATACACGTGAGTAAAGATGCGAATTAAATATTTTGGACCGTGAATGGCATTCCATCATTTGTGATGTCATAGGCAGAAGCATAAAACGATGAAAGAGCACCGATTTAAGTATTTTTTTCAACATCAAACTTAAAGAAATTATTTAAAAAATGGTCAGATTCCATGTTTTTAAGCATGTTCTTTCAGAAAAATATACTTTTAAAATTTTGGAAATGACCCCATTGAGAGGACACAACTTTTACACTGCATCAAAAATTCATAAAAAACTGTAATTTCAATTTCAGTTGCAAAAATGAATTGCAGATGTTACTTCAATAAAAGTTTCATATTGTAATGACAAAGTCCGTTTTCGTACCTAAAAATACATTGGATCTAAAATTTGATTTTAAATCTTTTTGCTGTTTATACGGAAAGTACTGATTTAAAGCTTTACTGACATCTAGTTTATCAAATTTTAAGAGACTAAATCTAATCAAAAAGAAGAAAAGTTATGCAGAACCCTTGAGAGATCTTGATGGAACCCTGGGGTTCCGTGGAACACAATTTAAGAAACGCTGATGTAGTGAATACCAAATTATTAAACAGTAGAAAGTGGTATAGTAAGGAAAAAATCAAACTGTGCTTCATGATTAAACTAGGGGCTCCCAAAAGTGTTTGTTTGGGGGGGGGGATCTTAAAATATCGAATGAACTGCAGAATTTTATCAAATCATAAAATACAAACATATGGACAGTCCTAAATTTTACGGACATGGCACTCCATGCTTAACACTATATCTACAGTATTATTACATTTAAAACTTGTATAAAAAAATTATTTTGACATTGACTTCTTATTGTAATAGACAAAATATGATACATATTGCCAAATGCAAGATATCATCACATGTAGCCTGGTTGTAGTAATGCGTAAGTATTGAAATACTTAATAACTTGGGGGGAGGGGGGCAACCAAATAAAGTTTTCCCGGTGTCTTCAAAAGTCATAGACAGGGCCCTGCTAATGTGTGGAGGAATAAAGCTTTTTTTTTTTTTTTTTGAATCAATGTTGCAAATTTTTGGGAGGTCAAAGTGACCCCCTATCAGAATGCTAATGAATTTTAGCTAATTCTCTTTTTATTTACTTATTTCTCAAGCATTCAGTGGGATTCAAATCAGTTAAGGAAATCTGTTCATTAAAAAGATTTAGATTTTTAAGAAAAGAATGAAAGCAAAAAGGAAATAGTTTAAACAAAAATAGTAAAAAAACCATATAATTCAAAAAGGTGAATTCATGTTTTAAACTTAAATTTCAAAAATTACTTTTTTATGTATTTGTTCATTTTAACTGTGTATGATTTGGATTTTTTTTTTTTTTTTTTTTCACAAGAGTAGGATCTCCTCAATCCAGTGGGGCAGCCACGGGAGGGGTTAAAACCCCTGCCAGAACACAAGCACATTCATTTCCTCCGTTAAAATCAAGGGAAAAAAGCAGAGTATTTGAGCTTTTCCAAGCGGAATAGGTTTCAACAAAATATCTTACTGCTTTTAATGATTAGGAAGCAGTCAGAAATTACTTTTCAATTCTTAAATATAAAAGTTATATTTCATGATGAGCACCGCACATCCCCGCTAGTATAAGATAGCTAAAATGGTGTCAATAAAGCTCTACAGGGTATCATGGTCCTTCAACACTTCCATCACTGCACAAATCCTTTTTAGGGAAATCTAGAGAGAGGAAGAAGACAGAGAGAGCCTACCGCACCAGATTTTCTGAGGTTCTTTACCAATTCTCTTTGAAAGATCGAAACTTTATTAGCTATTGATATTCATAAAGACATGAATGTATTTGAGGAGGAGGTTTTAAATGATCTCGCAAAAAAACAATGAATATAAGAATAATGTAAAAGTAATGAAAAATATTCTGTGCTTTTTCCCATTTTCTTCATTTCATAGTGATATCAATACGCATTATGAAATGTTTTTAAGCAAGTACTTTGAATTTATAATTACTAATCAATGGAAACTCTTTGATATTGAATAATTACGCGTCGTAAATGAATTTGAAAGAAAGCAACCATTTTTTGATTTTGAAAATCCCTCCCAGAAAATTTTTCTGGCTGCGTGACTGCCTCAATCCAGATAAAATTTTTTGCCTTTTAAAAAATTTATGTTCACACAGATCATTTTTAATTTGGCAAAAACGCCACTATAAGTACACTTAATATTCGTTTTTTTTTTTTGATTAAATGTACATCTATTGCGTAGGTTGTACAATAGATTATGGTAATATAACAAACAGCACTGCAGCTGAAATATAATGATAAAGTGTTAGATTGAACTAGTTTTATTCAAATGACACATATATTTGAACTGGAGCACAGTGTATCAATTCTTGGTTAAGAAATTATTGAAAAATTGTTTTGATACTTTTTACAATTTCTATTTTTTTAATTATGTGTTAAAAACAATTTTATGTAACTTTGTTGCAAAATATAGTTTTTTTGTCCTAATGAATGTTAAGTCTCCTTACTGTAAAAACCAGTTTATAAGTCAAGAAATGTAGTACAAAAAAATTAGACTAAAAGTTAGGGGGTCAACTTATTAGCAAGGCAGATTTTCCAAAAATTTACTACAAATAATTCTTGGAAAAAAAAAAGTAGAAAATGAAGATTTTCCCAATTTTAATCCACTCTTAAACAGACACCAATGAAATAAATACTTATGCATTCTGCTATAATTTTACATGGTCTGACCGAGAAATGAAGACTAAATAATTACAGTAAAAGACAAGCTACGTGAAAAGTGTGGGAATTCTCGCACTATATAATACTCTTTGATTTTTTTTAAACAGTGCAATATGGCTACAGCCCAAAACTTATTGATATTAAATCAAAATAAAACAACAAGTAACAAAACTCTTAACAGCAAAATCGTACCCTTGACAAAAATTGCAATCTTAGAAATGAACCCTTTTTGTCCAAAAGAAAAAAAAAGCAAACTTCTTTAACATCAGAATGAATATTTAATTTTGCTTCTCATTATAGTGTTTACATTAAAAAATCATAGAAAATATTCCCATTTTTCCCAGAAAGTAGGGGTGCAACTTATACGTGGGTTTTTGATTTTTTCCTGATTTTCCTCCTAAAAGTAGGGAGGTCGACCTATACGCAAGTATGTATGGTATTTAAGGATTTGCTTTGCTTATTCCCATGCTGCGCAGATTTTGCTCAACCGGATTGCCTGTGGTACCAGTTAGCCAGGCTAAACGAGGTTACACTGTGATTTGTACCAACCCTCCAGTTGCTATGGAATTCCTGTCGTAGCTAAGTAATCTCCAAATTAGAAAATGGCAAATGTTTACAATGATTGAATTTATGTTATTATACTTAATATATTTAATAATAATTAAGGAATAAGAAGCAGAGAAATGTTGTTCCAGGTGCCATCACCTCTTGCGATGAACCAGAATGCAATCATGCAGATATAAATTAAAATCATATTACTTTCATGAAAGCAAATTTTTCATAAAAGATAAGACAATTAATTAGTCATAGTCCTCGTCTTTCATATTTTCAACTGCCATCAATAACTCAGGGCTCAGACCAAGTATAGAAACATCGAAATCAATGTCTCTTTCATGATTAACCACTTGAAGACAAAGTCGTTTATGATTATGCTCAACTGACCACATATATGGTAAAAATTTTGGCTGCATTGTATCCAAGAAGTGCTGTCGCCACATTTTCTCAAATTCAAGCAAACCACCATTTTTACAAAAGTACTGATATACTTTAAGGCCATGAGGAATGAATTCTTCGTTTAAATCAAAGGCATCAATATTATTTGCCTTATCTAAAAGTTCTGCTGACATGGCATCAACTTCATAATGATCTAGTATTACTTTTTCTAACTCGCTTTTTCGAGCATCCGGAATTTTATCACCAGAAAGTAAAAGAGCTTTAGCAGCCGATTTCACCTTGGACAGTTCAGGATTGACTTTGAATCTATTATTTTTCATCAAAGGGGCATCACAAAGTTCTTCCAGTTTCATTCTCATTCGATGATCTAGTATGTTACTCCGTTTGTGACAAATAACACAAAGTAAAAGTACATCATGTGATAAATTCTTTTTCATCAAGTTAGGAAAATATTTTCTATATTCGGATGGGACTACTAATTTGCGATGAAAATTGTCAGTTCTTCCACAAACAACGCAGCAGTTATCCTTTTGTTGAGTATAAAATATGTTGTCCAACTTAGGTCTACCCGATGGTTCAAAAGTTAACCTAACAGTAAATGGATCTTCTAATTTAATAACTTCACCAAGACCTTTTTCTACATACCATTCAGCTTTGCCTTTGTCACAGCTGCATAATAATTCACCATCAGGAGCAACTAACTGACAATTATCGTACATGGGTTTTTGTCGGGGTTTACTATATCTAAACTCTTTGTAGGATTTGGTCTTGTTTTGGGGAGTGTTCTTCTGTGCAGCACTTTGATTTGTATTTGTTTGTTTGAAAGGTACATCACAATATAAGCTTATTTCACTTTGCAACCAACTGATGCTGCTGAACCAACCATATTTTCTTCTTCGTAATTCCTGAAATATTTGAGCTGAAACGATAGCATCATCTGCAGCATATCTCAGTTGGTCTGTACTTAGTTTATCGGCATTCCAGTCGCTGCATCTCAAGCTGTAACTTTTATTTAAGTCTCTACGTAATAACACTTTACTGAGTGTTTTTAATCCCAAACCTTTCCCTGCCAATTCTGGCAAATCTTTAGCTAAATGTCGGACATCTAAAAAATTGTAAACTTCTAAACAGTAATCGTTGTATAATTTATCGATATCATCTTTCACACCAACACCTACTTTCAAGATATTTCTATCTTTCAACAAGTCTACTAAGCCAGGAGGTGTTAGCCAAACGGGAATGTGGAAGAGGCGAATTAAGACGCAATAGCCATAATTAGTAGCTAATTGTAAGAGTGAAATTGGAATTCGCCTATTATTTTCAGTTACCCATTCACAATCGATTCCAATAACAGCTGACTCCCGAAAAGTTTCCAGTATTTCAGCTTCAAAATTATTCCAATCATCGATGCTGTCAATTATGATACATTTAGATCGTTTTTTCCGTTTAAAAACACGACAAATTAAATATCTGAGAGCAACTATTCCAGTTAATGTCGCTAGAACTGCCAATTTTGTCTTACTGGCTTGAAAAATGTTCATATTCAAATACAACACTAGGTTTTTACGAAAAAAATAACATCTTAAACAACTCGAAGCCTTTTATTTTTTTCAAACACGAAAATAGAATTTAATTATTTTACAGCTTTCTCACTGCTTCGCCAGCTGATAAACAACAAACTTCTTATAAACATGTGGCTTTTAAAAATATTGTTGCCAAAGTAGGCTTTAAAATAATGCATTGTTTACTATTTGAAGTTACATTATTAAGGAGTAGTATTATAATACTGATTCTTTCTCAGCATGTTTTTGAGCAATCACGAATTGCTTATTGTTTTCATTTGACTGTTGAATGATGTCTTTTCACCCCCCCCCCCCGCGCTTTTCTCTGGAGCACCACCGTCAACCGGCCCCTCACGATGCTGCTCCTCTAGCGAACAAAAAAGTCTCCTGCGCACACGCTTGCGAACGCCCTGATCGTCGAATCAAAGCCAATGCTTTAAAGCGAAAGGATTGAATCTTAATGAATATTATGTAGTAAACACACTTTGTGCGAGGTATTTACGAGCTGGAAACATTCACCTTAATTTCATCAGCTTTGTATTTTTACTGTAATGTGTGAAGATCTATATTGATCTATATTAAATTGATTATTAGAAAAACTCAACCTGAACAATTTTTTATTTGCTTCCTGCAAAGCTGAAAGTTTCCAGTGTTTTGACGGGTTTCAAACAGTTTGATTTGTGTGATTAAAATAAAGAACCACCATTCATTACCTCATGAGAAAAAAAACTTCCCATAGCTCGAACTATCAATAACTCGAACCATTTAGCCCGTCTCTTGCTACAGAAGCAAGTTGATTAAACAAAAAAAAAAGTGATGAACAAATATGTAATAAAATATATTAAATCAAACCTGAAAATTAGGTAGCAACTGTAATAAGTGTGTGTGAACTGAAAAGCTACAACAGGAGAATTGATTGAATATGACACCAAAACTCCCTGTCATAGCCATTCTGTGTGAACACAGTGAAGAAAAGCTTCCATCTTTGAAAAAATAGCTTCAACTTGAGAATAGGAATTACAATTCACAACGTACTTGCAATCCAGTAGATTTGTGATTCTTGAAAGCAGACTTTGTATCAACTTTATTTCTGTTTAAGAGGTATTCATAAATGCTTATCATTGAAATCGCGGTAATGATCGACAAACGAAGACTCTTTTTTTTTTTCTTATTTCTGTATTTAAAGGATCAGGAAAATCAGATCCGTTGATCGACAATTTTTGAGAATAGCAAAGCCTATTATACTCATTTCATGCATTAAAATACGCAAAAGACATGATTCTACCTAGAACTGAAAGAAAACAAAATTGCCTGAACACTGTAAACATCAATCGTTAGCAATAGATTCGCCATCCATCTACTAAAGGATCGGTAAGGTCACAGCCATTGAAAGATAATTTTTAACAATAACTAAGTTTGTCTTTCTTATTTAATGCATTGAAATACGGAGAAGACATTATTCTGCTTTTTAAAGAAGCACAATGAACACCTATCTCCAGCAATGGAGATTGGCGCTTAACCGGAAATAAGACTCGCTACTTCCGGTCTACGTCAGTGGTTTGTTTGTTTATTTAGGATATTTGGTGAATACGACTTGCTGTCATAGCAACGGCGGGAGAAAACTGGTTTTAGGAAGAACTGGTTGTTGCAGGCAGTATAGAGTAGAGTCCCTATATGAAAACGTAGTTTTCAGAGTTGCGACAACAGCTACGCTCGGAAAGCGCTACCGGTTACAGGGTTAAAATAGGGTTGCCGCCGAGCTGCAAGATTGGCTCCTTGTTCGCTTTCGAGTTTAATTTAAAAAAATAGTCGCAAACGGGAGCGGAAAGAGTGGCTGAAACGGGTTCTGAAGGATGTAAGCACGCGGATTCGAAAATGCATGCTGTTCAATAAGTGAAACGCTCGATTTTGATTCAAACATTAAAAAAAGACAAAATGGCCCTGTGTTAGCAGAATTAAGAGCAGATTTTTTTTTCTTAAATCTTATTATCTTTAATACGATCAATTTTAAAGTAATCAAAAGATTCCGAGACAACGAAAATTATATAATAATTTTAATTGATTCAAAATGAATGAAAGAATAAAGACTGATTAAGAAAATTAAAATAAATAAATAAGCAACAAATAACGAACATAAAAAATTGCTTGTTTTTGCTACATTAAATTAAGCTTTATAAAGATTTTTGAACATAGAAATATTTCTTAGATTGATATCAAAAGCATTACTTATTTATTTTTTTTCTATAAAAGGAAAAATATACAATTTTCTGATTTAAATGGAACAAAGTTTAGCATTAGCTTAAAAATTCCCAAAGGAAATATACGCCTGGGATGCCCACATACGGGGGGGGGGGGTGCTGTTAGGGGTGTGGCACCCATGTATATGCAAAGGAACGTTTGAAAGAGTAATACTAGAAATATGTAGAAGCTTAAAACAAGGTATCCTATCCAGGCCAGGATCTATACATTTTAGGCCTCCTGCAACAAAATCTGTATAGCTCCTCCCCAGAGGCCATCAGTGTATATTTGTAACGTTAAATAAGTCTTAGTGCTAGGTTTTTTTCAAATTTTTTTTTAATTTCAGAGGCTGTTGAACCCCTTAAGACGTGGGGCACCCCGCACTGCGGGTATCCTATCTCGCCCCAACCCACTCCAAAAAAAAAGAGATTAAGATCCTCTGGTTTAGCGGGTACACCTAGTTAATAGATTAATTTGTATAAAGTTGAAAACTGAAATTATATTAATCAGAGGTCATTTTTATTTGAAACTAGATGCAGATAGAAATATTCAGAAATAAATTGGGAAGTTAAGGAGGGGGGGGGGGAGTGTATTTTGACACATTATATTTTTTCAACATTCTTATATGCATAAGAAACAGATGTCTCTATTATTTTATATTTATTTCTTGAAAGTACACTATCTATTATTTAAAATTTTCAACATTTTTATACCAAAACAATGCTAGAATGAAAAGTAGTTAGATGGTAGACATTTTTTTAATGAAACGAAATTAAAACAATTCAGAGCACCAAAAAAGGACTTGTACTTATTTTGAATTTTTATGACAAAGCAAAAACTAAAAATTGAAAACAATTTAGCATGAGGAAAACTCATTTATTTCATGCTAAGTTTTCAGATGAATAGCATGATCTTATTGTTGTAATCTTGTTGTTGTTGTAAACAACATATATCTCTGTTGTTCAATTTACTTTTTGGTGTTATTGTATCTATAAACTTTATTTAAAACACAAAATTTTAAGCATTTTTATCCAAAAAAGAAAACATTAGTTTAATTAAAAACTTCAGTCACTAATGGGCTAATCTTCAAAAAGTGCAACTTTGCTGTCACATGCCTTTTGCAGTTAAAACTAAGGAATAATTTATTATTTTTTAATTTCAGCAAAAATATATCCATTTAAATCTGCCGACAGTTTTTTTTTTTGTAATAAATTTTTCTCTTTTTTTTTGGTTCGCAGCATGTGAATTCTCACCTCCATGTGTTAGAATTTAATTGATTCAAAATAAAGAAAGATATAAAAAAAGGTAAGAAAATAAATAAATGAACGGAAAGACAAACGTTGTAAAGAGTTTTAAATCTAAAAATATTTCCTGTAACCATCTAAAAAGCAATATCACTAATTAAAATGGTTTTCTATTTTAAAAAAATGCTAATTAAAATTGCATGTTTAAGTTTACCCTGTACAATTTTCTCATTTAAATGTGATTAAGTTAAAGATTAAATTAAAAATTTGAAAGATAAATATGCAAAAGGAAAATTTGAAAGTTCAATACTAGAAATAGGTAGATGGTCAAAACGAGGTAACGTCCCCCCCCCCCCCCAAAAAAAAAAGAAAGAAAGAATACCAAGAACCTCTAAATATTTTAGTGGTTCAGTAGGCACTCTTGGTTAAAATATTAATTTGAATAAAGTTGAAAATTATTACTTTAATTTGATGTAGATAGAAATATTCAGAAATAAATTGAGGAGTTGAGGGGGTGTAATTTGAAACATGGCTTATTTTCAACTCATATGAATAAGAAACAAATGTATCTATTGTTATTTATTTATTTCTCTGCATCACATCATGCATCTATTACTTACATTTTGAACAATATTTTCAAATCAAAACAATATTATAAAGAAAAGAAAGTAGACAGTTTCTTAATGAAACAAAGAAAAAAAATCATTCCCAGCACCAGTAGAGGACTTGTACTTATTTTCAATGTTTGTGGAAAAGCAATGTTTACATTTAATTTTGACAGAGATTTTAAATACAACTTAGCATGAAGAAAACTCATTCATTCCATACTAACAGTTCAGGTCATTACCACATAAAGATTGCAACAAAAGTCTCTAATGTTCAATTTATTTTTCGTTGTTGTTACATCTGTAAACTTTATTTCAAACATAGAATTTCTAACATTTTTACACAAAAAAAAAAAAAAAAAAAAAAAAAGAGAAAAGAAAGACATTTTTCTCAATGAGGCAATTAAAATCAAATTCAGGGTACCAAAACAGAATTTGTTGTTTTTATAGATTTTGGGGCAAACTATTATTGTCAATAACTGCTTAAGTAACAAAATAAGTAAAGATTAATCTTTGTGTTTTCTGAAATGCAACGTAACTTTAAAATATTCACATGTTCAAAATGTGGTTATTATTATCAAATTTTTAAAAATTCTTTACTCCAAAGTATCATTTCCTAAAAATAATAACTATGGACAAAACGCAAGTTTAATCAAAAATTTCAGTCACTAATAAGCATAAAGAAAATAAATTTTGTTATAGGCTTTGCTCCCATCTACTCAATTAGGGAGCTTCGATTAGACAGGGCAAAATATACTGATGTTTGTAATTTATTTTCTTTTATACTATTTGTAAAGTGAATGTTTGTGGAAAAAAAAAAAAAAAAAAAAAAAAAAAAAAAAAAAAACCTTGATTGAAATAAATTGAATTTTTTGTTCAGATATTTTCATATAGATTGCAATTCCATTCATTACCCTGTATCATGGATGGATGAACATGACCTATATTCCAACATCCTGAAAAATGCTTCCAGAATTTAGTCAGAAACAGAGAAGGTGCATTGACAGTCGGAAGTGGACTAAGATAACAGTTGCTACCTATCCCTTCCAAAATTGGAGTTATTTGCAGTTATTCAAATCCTGTCCTGTAGTTTAAGTGGGGAGAAAAATCTCTTCTTGAAAGGGGGGGGGGATTTCTGGATAACTACACAAAGAGAATAAGCATCAATGAACTGTTCATTTAATGCTGAAATAAACAAACCTAAATATATCTTTCATAATTTTATGTATACCTAAATTATTTAGCCTTGCATTGAATACCGAAAAATTTATTAAAAATCTAAATTGAAAACAATATTTTTACATGACAAACAAGCATAAACCTTACAAGCATTTGTTTTACAAAACAAATTCAAAACTCTAAATTTAGAGAATCAAAACAGAATTCCAGCTATTTCTCAATTTCTGTTGCAAAATTATTGTTTGTTTTACCTCTTTACATTTCAATATTATTACACAAATGAGTGATAATAAATATGATACTAAGCGTGACAAATCAGAAATACAGCACTGTTTGTATGAAGAAGATCAAAATGTCATTTAATTACACTATTTAGCATTTAAACACAGAATTTTTGTTGGTTTGTATGTCATTGTTGAAAGTCCAAAAGCCATTTCGGCAACAAATTTCCTGAAGTCATCAGCATAATAAGAAGCATAAGAAACATGAATGGCATATTATGTATGGAAGTTTATTATTTTTTAAACAACTTCAT
Organism: Uloborus diversus; assembly: GCF_026930045.1. NCBI lineage: Eukaryota > Metazoa > Arthropoda > Arachnida > Araneae > Uloboridae > Uloborus > Uloborus diversus. The sequence continues at coordinate 228,203,221 of NC_072731.1, forward strand.
TAGTTTTGATAAAGCTGTCAAGCTAAGAAAACTTGGAAAATGATTTCTGGACATCCTTGTAAACTAAATATTGGAGATCATTCTATTATACAATTCTTTAAGCGAACAGTACAATACTATCATGAGTTTTCTAGAACATCTGCATCAGGGCTATAAATTCAGCTAGTAGTTGAGCTTTCTTCAAGTTGCAGAATATCTGGAAGAAACTTAAAAAACATTAAGGGCAAATAAATTTAAAAGCAGAAGTAAAACTCTTCAAATGTGCTAAATCATCAATACAGCTGAACACAATTGGCAGGAATGTTTTTTTAAACTAGTTCATAAAATTATAAATGGAAAATAAATAAACACACTTTAATCGAAATAGAGCTGTATTTCAACTACTTTGCATTAAGTGTGTTGTAAAATTTAATTTCAAATAATAGGATGTGTTTTAAAAACACTTGAAAAAGTAAAACACATATTACAGGGGAATATTTTACCTAATTTATCAATCTCTTTTGACTAGCATAGATTGTTTTTCATTTAATTATGTACATATTTGTTACTGTGCATCATCTTTGCTCTTAAGAAGAGAAATCATCAGTTTATGATGACTAAAATAAGTAATGAACGTTCGTGATTCTAAATTTTTTAGGAACCGTGAGAAAACTTGCTTGTTATTTCTGCACCTCACTTAGGAATATCCACAACAAAATTGTAGGGGGAGGTGGAGTACGTTGGACAGTGGGGGATGTTTTACGGGGTCCAATTATTTGAATAATATTAATATTTTTTATTTTATTTTTTGACCAACAAATAGCTTCTATGGTCCTACAAATCCTATAATGAAATCACATGGTACAGTTATATTGAACAAATTTTATTCCAGAAAGTGTTATTTCAGCAGTCCTGAGTACTTTTCAGAAAACTATGAATTAATTTTTTTAATGGTTTTAGTCAAGATTGTGGGGAAAAAATTGAACTCCTGTCTTAAACTTTTACGTGAATGCCACTACCTCATCAAAGCGCTTACTTGTGATTGTGATTGAAAAAATGTGAGTGCATACTAAAGAAATTAATTATAAACTGTTTTTGTTTGTTTTTAATATATGAATTTAAGTGAAGTAAAAATATAGAGAATGCAATATACTGATGCTTGAATTTAAATTCTTTAAAATAAAGCCACATTTTTTAGTAAATTCATTTATCTATACCTGACATTTCAGCTGGCCACATGAATCAGTTTTGAAAGCCGTATGTTGGGCACCACTGTTTTAGAGCATTTGAAAATTTGAATTCCCCTTTATTTCAATGTTCTATTTCCTGACAAAAGTATTGATTTTCTAAAGACTTCAACAAATTAAGATAAGCTCTGATAAATTGAATATTTATTTATTTATGTATTTATTTTTATGAGTAGTTGAAATGAACTCGGATGCAATTGAATTACTTTTTGAGTGGGTGAGGCAAAATCACGAACATGTAATAAATGAATATAAATAATGAAAGAAAAATTACTTTTAAAGTTGATGCATTATAATAATAATATAAGAAAATAAATAACTCTGATTTAAGGAAGCAGTTACTAAACACTTTATTTTGCATTGGTTGAAAACATCGGATAAATATCAAAATATCCAATATACAGTCGACTTCTGCTACAAAGCGATCCGACTTACGCGCAATGGCTATAACGCGATTTTTTCAATAGTAAAGAATTTTTGAGCTAGCATGAATTCCTCGCCCGCAACATGAAAATTTTCAGAAAGGAACCACGGCGAGTAAGTTGTTTTCATGAACGGACCATCATCCCTTTAGAATCACTGAGAGCAGAAGTACCCACACTGTACTAGTCTTTTATCGTTTATATAAATAACTACTTCTCATTTTCCATTATTTTTTTTTCATTCTAAATGCGAATGTTAACAAAATATAACGACACCTAGGAGCGCTGCTTTATCTAAAGTTGGTAAAGATAGAAAGAAAAAGAGAACGTTTCTGACAATTAAAGAAAAGGTAAAGCTTCTTGAAAAACTTAAGCTGAACCAAAAAATGCTTCGAAGGTTAGCACAACAATTAGGTATAACGGTATGAGTGAATCTTCCATACGTACAATTAAAAGTCAAGAAACGGAAATCCATAAAAGTTCACCCAGTAATAGTATCCACGCAAAATGAAAAAATTATGAAAATGGAAACTGTTTTTTATTGTAAATTAAAGAAACCAGGAAAAAGGATAATGCCATAGATGGAAACTTTATAAAAGAACCAATGAAGCAACTATATTTAAAAATATATTAGAATAACTGCAGCATAAATCATTATTTTCACTTTTTTTAAGTTACAAATATCATTACTGAATCAACTGTACAGTACAACTATAGGGCATTTGTTCTCCTTACTACATGCCGTACGTACAGTACTGGTTTATGTCTTTCTTTCCCATTGATCATTGTTTTTGTGCATCATAGCAGTATTTTATGTTGAATAAAACGGCTTTTTTTTAAATACAAATGAAAATTCAGTTCTTTATGTAAGAAACAGTAAGGTATGGTTAAGAAAAGATTTTTAACTGTTTAAGGTTGTGTTTACACATGTCTAAAATGATTGGTTGTGTTTATAAAAGTTTTTACACATACCTTTTTCCACAAGGCGAAATTTCGACTTACGCGAGGGGTCTTGGAATGCATCCCTTGCATAAGTCGGGACTCGACTGTATATCAAAATATCGGATATTTTCGAACCCTGATCTTTACAGATAATCTCAAAACCCCACGATGACAGCCTTTATTTTAAAATGCAATTCCACACTAGTTAAAATTTAACTCCACATTAATCTGGATAGGATTATTATCCGGATAGGAAATCATTTTCCCACCAAATATCGAAATTTTTACAAACTTGATGTGGGGTGAGAGCTTCACTTTATTTTTCTGCTGAACTAGAAGAGTAGAATTTTTCTAAAGTTTGATTCCAAGAAACAGGTTTGCGTCATAATGACACACGATAGACATGAAACATTTTAACTATTCATCAAACACTTTTGAACAGATTGTGTTTCTTATTCATATTTTTACATAAAATGATATACATGTGTCCATTGATAATGGTCATCTTCTTCTTTCTTAAGAAGAGATTGGATCTGTTTACGATAACTAAAGTAAGTAATTACAAGTGTACATATTGATCTCCGCGCTGCCTGAACGCAGTACATGCAACCATACAAAATGAGAAAGGAAGCAAGAAGATTGTAATGTCTCACTTTTCTCCAATACCTGAAGGCAAGCAAGCCACTGCTTTCCTTCTAACCGACATTGCTTATCCCCACCACTTTTCGTCACACAAAAAAGGTTGGATCATAACTTCAAAGCCCTTGCATAAAAAGTTTCACTTAAAAAATCTTTGATTCAGCATTTTATCATAAAAGTATTGATATTTCAACCCGCAAAACTTTAAATGTACCTAATTTCTGACAAACAAGAGCTGTGGCCGTGGCTGGGAGGATATTTACAATCTCAAAAACCCATGATAACGGTCCTGATCTCAAAGGTAATTCAACACTTGTTAAAACTTAATTTTGTATCAATCATGGCCATAATTTTTTAAAAATCATTTTCTCATTTTAAAAATAGAAATTTTTACTAACCTGAAGCAGGGTGACAGCATGCACTTTATTCTTCAGGTGATAAAGAAAGAGTAGCATGAAAAGGAAATAACTAGGCAACCTAAAAATTAGTAAACCCTAATTAGAGCATAATAAAAAGTACCAACACACTACTTGAAACGAACTTAGAACATCTCAGTTTTCTGTTTATGATGGAACACACAGCGAGTGACATGCTTGTTGAATAAAAAAGAGTAAATTACCAAAATAACCAAAACTGCCTACAGTTCATTAAAATTTTAATAAAATAGTACATTTTAAATTGGCTCGCTCAACCTAAAGAATCGATAAAAACTGCCGTGTGTCAAGCAAGTGTTCTACTTCATATCCACCTCAAACGCTTTGCCAAATTCATGTGGGTGACATTAATTTCATAATCGAATTGACATTTTTTTAAACAAATTTTAACTAATAAACATTTAGCAGAATATCATAACAAAAAGTTTCCATAAATCAAAATGTTATTAAAAGATACTGCCAGCAAGCACTGAAAGTCCTATAATTTATAAGCATTTTATTTCCTATGCATCTCCTTTCAAAAAACAAAAATTTGACACTGTAAATACTTACGTTGCATAAAGTGAAGATTGCTTGAAGGAACATGAAAAACGATACATTAGTCAATTTTTGTCTAAGAAATGATCAGGAAAAACAAAAACCTTAACAGTAAAAAATAAGTTAAAATGGGTTTTAATATCAAGTCACATTCATTTAAAATAAAAATTTCCGCAGCATAAAGCATTTATAATACAAATCACAAGTTAAGATCTTTTCACATCACAAGTGTATGTTTTGTTTACTTCCACTCGTCGCCAAGCACGAAATTGATCGCGCCAAACCGAATACAGAGATCTATCGTTAAAAAAAAATTTAATTTACACAATTTAAACATTTGCCTTGTCTTAAAGTGTTATTTTTCAATAACGTTGTGATTGGAATCATAGATTTAACAGAAAAAATAACAATAAAAGGCCCAAATAAAGTGTCAGGATGAAATTTTAGCACACCGGAACACATGTTCTTGATATAATTACGCGATAGTTAAAGAAATAGGAATGGACTCACTCAAGTAAAGCTACACACGTATAATTTGAACATTGTACAACAGTAATATGAGCATCAAAATCCTGGACTCACCTTTAATTTTTCAGATTCTGGGTTTTTCCACAGCACTGTCATACGCTCCATGTTAATCCTACGGGAGAAGAAGAAACCTTGCCTCAGGCGGTCTTCGACCAATAGGAAAATGATACCGCGTTGTCGCAACTCTGAAAACTACGTTTTCATATAGGGACTCTAGTATAGAGTAGAGTCCCTAAGGGACTCTAGTATGGAATGGAGGATGACGAGCGAGTTTGATAATAATTGTGCTTTTGAGCTTTAACACTTGTTTTTAGCCTCGTATGTGAATGGTCTGGAAATTATATGGTGATTGGTGAAGGAAATCTGCAACCTGTTCTACAATAACAAATTATTATGATATCAAATTTTAAGGAAAAAAATTACCAAAATATCATTTTAAAATGTGAAGTGCAAGTTTTATTCAGGTCTGCCCCCCAACAAGGGCGCACCCCCCCTTAAATATCGTGAAGACCCCCCAAAAAATTACAAAAATACCCGTAAAGACACCCCCCTACAAAATTTCAATGGCACAGTCTGCGCAATGACCCCCCCCCCCCCCCCAACGTGGGGACCCCTGTTTTGTATTATATTAATTTTCTGGAGTTGTATAAGTAAACAGATTTAATGGTGCTTTTCTTCTCATTCACAGTAGTAAACATAACTGAGCGGCCCATGACCCAAGAAAACAAACAAAAAAAAAATAATAATAATAATCTCAACTTTTTTAATTTGATATCGCATTTTTGCAATGTTTTTTAGTAAAAATATAGGGGAAAGTAGAATCTTGACACACTACGTAAGAACAACAGCGAATCTTATATAAGGTGATGATAAAATTGAAATGATGAGGAAACTGAGATATTGATAATAAAAAAAAGCATTTAATTAAATATAAACATTTGAATTAAGCTTCATACTAATATTTCATCGTCGGATGAATGTTATTCGTAGGGAACTACAATTCAGTTTACTATTTAAGGGTCAGTGAAACTAAGCAAAATTGTATCCATTGGTGACTTTTTTTTTTGTATGAATTATCTTTAGTGATTCGAGGTGTCCACGAGAAAGGGGGAGGGTGATTGCACAAAATAAGCTAATGCAATTTTTAGTGAAAGGTTACTTTAACGGAGTCTTTTTCTTTGGGGGGGGGGTTCTAATTTGGGGACGTCTACGTGGCATTTGAGACGGTGCTCTTGGAAGGATGGGCACCTCCAAGATTATTGATTTATGATTCTGGTTTGTGTACTCAAATAATTAAAAACGAATAATTTTTATAGTTTATTTCTGATAAACAGGAAGTCCTTGTTTCTGGTTTTTGTTCTAAATAAAATTTAGACAGTAAATATTGCAATTGTGTGTTTAATTTTAAATGAAATAAAATAAAAATCAATATTCTATTGTAATATCTCGCAACATTCTATTGTATTATTTGCATAAGACATTATGAATGCTTACTGATAAATTCATATGCATTCATTGCAATTTTTTAAAAACTAATTTGGAACAAGTGGAAAAGTTATTTTCCCATTTTCCGTTCCTGAATTATGCCTGAAGCAGATGGTTTATAGGTTGAAGGCCATTCATTAATTACGTAAGGATGATTTTGGCAATTTTCGACCAACTTCCCTCCCCTTCTACTCCCATATAAGGGTACTTTAGATTTTTTTCAAACCCCGCCACCCCCTACTCTTAGGTAAGATTTCATTTCGATTTTCAAAACAAAAAATGTTTTTAGAAAAGGATCAGTTACACTGAAACTTCCTGTTTGACTTTGATCAAAGACTTTTGTTTTTCAAGTACATATATATGATGCGAAATTAATTATAAATAAAACATGCCATACATAGGGCAATTCTATTATTATATTTTACACTATTCATTCTTTATAAAACAAGTAAAAAACAGCTAGTCATACGTTTTTTCCTTTAAGACGCAAATGAAATATGATCCCTGCAAACCACTTGACCGCCCGATTTCTAATATAAAATATCGACTTGGAAAATATGACGTATGAATGGGTTTGCTCTCCCCCGCCCCCTTGAAGGGTTTGTAGAGATTTTTATAATCCCCTCTTCCCTCGAGAACCTTACGTAATTAATGAATGGGCCCTTGCAAGTAATCTTTAAAAGATTTCAAGAAGCGGAATGATTAAAATTTGCAACCTATCGCATGCAAACACTCGCCAATAAATTTATTGCGCCAAGGAGCAAGAAATTTGATGCTCCCCAAGAGTAGCCCAGTCAATGAAGGTAAAAAAATAGGCTTTGTCGCAATCAATTTAGGGAAAGCTGAATTTTTGCAGGATGTTAGCACACCAAGTGTACACTAAAAAAACATGAAGTCCCGACCCCCACCCCTCTTGCTTTCCACCCCATCCCCTCCGAAACAGTGCAAGAGCAGTGCTATGATTATAACATTTTCGTGCCGCAACTAATTAAGAGAAAGCTGAATTTTTGCAGGATGTTAGTGCTTAAAGTATACACTAAAAAAACACAAAGTTCCGACCCCCACACCTCTTGCTTCCTCCCCCATCCCTTCCGAAACATTGCAAGAGCAGTACTATGATTATACGCTTTTCGGGTCGCAAAAAATAAGGGGAAAGCTTGTTTTTTTGCAGGATGTTAGTACTTAAACTATACACTAAAAACATACAAAGTCCCGACCCCCTCTTGCTTCCCCCCCCCAAACCCTTCCAAAACATATCAAGAGCAGTACTATGATTATACGCTAACCAGCGCAAAAATTAATGACGTTACCGGGGAGTTCATTTTTCTATTTCATTCCGAACAATATTATAAACTATTGGTGCTCAACCTACGGCACGCGGGACCCATCCGGCCCGCGAAGCTGATCCGTGTGGCCCGTTGTTTTAAAATGTTACAACTCGAAGAGTGCGATTGATGACAATGTTCCAAATTTGAAGCCAAATATTTAGAAATAGGTTTCAGAAAAACAGGTTGCATTTAACAAAATAAGCATCAAGTAATGATAACAACAATTATTGATTTGCATTTTTTTTTATTTTCCGTGTTTTCCCGTTTCATTTAGAAAGGAGTAAAATGTTTTGAAATTTTATATGTGCTCTAGAACGCGAGAACGATTTTACTTGTATCTACGGCTCTCGGGAAGAAAAAATGTTGGGGACGACTCTTAGAAATAGATTATATTACATGCACTTTTTATGTAGATAGCTCAGTTTCACCATTTTAATAACTTAATCATATACAGAAAACTCACTACAAAAAGTAACTTCAACAAGTTATAGCTTTTTATCTATACGTCTTGGGAAGAAATGTTTGAACAAAATTTATAGGTAATAACGTAATGACAGTCATTTAGTTGAAATGGAGAGACAATATAATGACGTTCACTTTAAGTTTGACTACCACTGTACAATTTTTTGTCACAAAAGTTTATAATTCTTTTGTGTAGCCGATAGTAGTCTACAAAATAATGTCAGTGTTTGGCTAACTATTTAAGTCTTGCATTAAATAAATCAGGAATACAGTAAAACCCTTCAAGTTGACCACCCTTGTAAGTTAACCACCTGTCTAAGTTGACTGCTTTTTCCAGGTACGGAATTAGTCCTATATCATATAAATTTACCTCTATAAGTTGACCACCTGTTTAAGTTGACCACTAAAATAGTGCAACGCAAGTGGTCAACTTTCATAGGTTTCACTGTAGTATATTTCAACTGATTATTTCCTCGCAGCGGATATTATTAATGACAATTTTACTTTTGATTATTATTTTTTAGTCTTTCATAAGGGGTCATCTTCTAATATTGTTTGGTTTGGTCCTAAAATATTGTTACAGTGACACTGACCACTACAGTGGTCACACATTGACGTGCAATCGAACCAAGATTTATGGCAGATACAGTTTGTAACTCATAATGTTTTACAATTGCAAGATATTAGTCGGAGAAATTCACTTAGAGCAAAGGTAATCACCATGAGCTTAGGAATCAGTCTGTTGCTGGAAGTAAATTGACAACCCGAGCCTTCTGGGGGAAGTTTAAAACCAAGTTTGAATCTAGTGTTAAACCGTAAAAAGATGTTGAGAAGCGGCGTCTGAAGTTGGTGGAAGTTTTGCTAAATCAAAATTTGACTTTAGGGACATTTTTGCTATTACTTGCTTATACACAAACTTTATTTATACTTGGTTAGGTTTTAAACTTCTAGCAGAAGAACGGGCTTAGCAAATATACTTCAAGCAACTGACTGACACCTAAGCCCATGACAATTACCCCTGCTCCAAATGAACTTCTCCTACTAATAATCTTGCAACTGTAAAACATTGTGTGTTACAAACTGTATCTGTCGTAAATCTTGGTTCGACTGCACGTCAATGTGTGACCACTGTAGTGGAGTGCACTGTAACAATATTTTTGGACCAAACATTATTCTGTATTCTATCAGCGACACAAACGAACTATAACCTTTTGTCACAAAATATTGTATTTTCGTTGTAAAACCTTAAAGTGAACATAATTACATTGATGCTCCATTTCAACTAAATGACTATAGCAGATCAGCATTGTATGATTATCTATAAGTTTTGTTCAAACATTTCTTCCCAAGACGTAATGATAAAAAGCTGTTTGTTGAATTTATTTTTTGTTTTTTGCAGTGAGTTTTCTGTATGTGATTTAGTTAGTAAAGCGGTGAAACTGAATAAACTGCATTAAAAGTGTATGTAACAATTTTTTTTATAACAGTGGTCCCCAATCATTTTCTTCCCATAAGGGCCGTAATAGATCATACTAAAATCGTTCTCGGTGGGCTAGAGCACATATAAAATTTCAAAATATTTTACTCTTTTCTAAATGAAATGGGAAAACACGGAAAAGGAAAAAAAAAAATTGCAAATCAATAATTGTTGTTATCATTACTTGATGCTTATTTTGTTAAATGCAACCTGTTTTTCAGAAACCTATTTCTAAATATTTGGCTTCAAATTTGGAACATTGTCATTAATCGTACTCTTCGAGTTGTAACATTTCACAAAACAGCGGGCCACGTGGATCAGCTTCGCGGACCGGATGGGTCCCGCGTGCCGTAGGTTGAGCACCAATAGTTTATAATATTGTTCGGAATGAAATAGAAAAATGAACTCCCCGGTAACGTCATTAATTTTGCGCTGGTTAGCGTATAATCATAGTACTGCTCTTGATATGTTTTGGAAGGGGTTGGGGGGGGGGGAAGCAAGAGGGGTGTCGGGACTTTGTATGTTTTTAGTGTATAGTTTAAGTACTAACATCCTGCAAAAAAACAGCTTTTCCCTTATTTTTTTGCGACACGAAAAGCGTATAATCATAGCACTGCTCTTGCAATGTTTCGGAAGGGATGGGGGAGGAAAGCAAGAGGGGTGGGGGTCAAGACTTTGTGTTTTTCTAGTGTATACTTTAAGCACTAACATCCTGCTAAAATTCAGCTTTCTCTTAATTAGTTGCGGCACGAAAATGTTATAATCATAGCACTGCTCTTGCACTGTTTCGGAGGGGGGTGGGGAGGAAAGCAAGAGGGGTGGGGGTCAAGACTGTTTTTCTAGTGTATACTTGGTGTGCTAACATCCTGCAAAAATTCAGCTTTCCTTAAATTAGTTGCGACGCAGAAAACGTATAATCATAGTACTGCTGTTGCAATGTTCCGGAGGGGGGTGGGGGAGGAAGCAAGAGGGGTGGGGGGTCGGGACTTCGTGTTTTTTTAGTGTTTACTTTATGTGCTAACATCCTGCAAAAATTCAGCTTTCCCTAAATTAGTTGCGACACGAAACCTTTATTGACTGGGCTAAAGTGATGACCCGTGCACGCAGCAGCTTCCTCTCGATTTTGAAGTTGAATGCAATCTATACCCATCTTCACTCTGAGGTTCAGAATACAGAGAAGTCAACCTATGTTGTCTATAGAGTTTCACCGGGACCATCAAAACGTATTCAGAAAATCTGTGCGTTCACATGGGAGAGTGTTCAGATCATGGGCGCCCATATGCAAAGTTGCAAGGGGGGGGGGGGCTCAAATATTTTCCCCGTGGAAACTGATTTCAGGACAGATTTGAGTCATTAAAATTTGACATTTTTAATAACTTATTCATTAATGGCTGGAAAAGAAATGTTTTTACATTTTTGCAAAGAAAAAAGTACTAAAAGCAAGGAAGTTCTAATTTCAAGGGGGGGGGGGGCTCGAGCCCCCCTATATTGGCGCCCTTGGTTCAGATAGAGTCCACTGTATATGGTTCATGGTTGCTTTGTTATTGCCAAACTAAAATAATATTTGCTTTTACGAGGTGGTTATTATTGTTGGCAAGAAATATGCATCGGGTGACTGATGCCGACAGGAGAAAAGAATGCTGTCTTACATATTCTTGGCGATAAATAAGGTCGCACTAGCTAATTTGGCAGACCTGAGCGAGTTTGAAATTAAAAACGTTCGACCGATGATACTTAAAGCTGAAGCTTTTTTTTTTTACATCTGTGGTATTCATCACATTTTAGTCGTTCTTAGGCTGAAATAGTTGCAGTTTTTTTAAACAAAAATAGTCGTTTTTGTCTTAAATTAGGCTAAAATAGTCGCCAACTCTTTAAAGTAGTCGCAATAGTCACTGTTTCATTCGCCAGGGGCAGCCCTGCTAATATTGTCTGAGATTGTCTAAAATTTCGTTTTTAGGACTTCAATACCAAAAGCATTTCTGTCGAGAACCCCCGATTCTAATAAAAACATCATCGAAGATCATCTTCAATTTCATTTCTGGAATTCCAATTTCAGAGAAGTGCCGGTAGAGCCACTTCTCTCCCCACTAGCTCGTTGCGGCTTCGAAAACAGACAGCATACAAGTTTTTCTTTTAATGTAGGGAGCCACCAAACTCATCCCCCCCCCTCCCGCGCTTTTTTGGTCTAGTGACGGACCTGTCCGTATCCTAATCCTTTCTTAACAGTATCCGTCAAGGGTGTATCCAGAAATGCTTTAAAAAGGGTAGTCTATTTTTTAACTTCTCGTTTTACTACAGATCTGATTACACATGCTTTGGGGGGGGGGGGGCTCCCACAGAATTTTTATCTAAAAGACCTAGAATAGAGATTTAACCGAGGTCCCCAAACCTACTCTTTTTACGTTAAAAAGGTGTTCTAATATTGCGTTTTAGAACTTCAATTTCGTAATAATTCCGGCGGAGGGTTTCGAAACTTCCTCCCCCTAATATCCCCGTCGAAGACCATTTAAAACTTCAGTTTCGAAAAAATTACTCTAGGAAAATCACTAAACCCATTCCTTTAACTCTACCTATATGTCTATATCTACAATCATGTCTTTAAGACTTAAATTTTGAGAAGTGCCCTGGGATAGGCCTCCAAACGTCTCATTCCAACAGTGCCTAAAATTGCTTTTTTGAAACTTTATAATTCCGAAAAGATTTCGGGAGAGAGATTTGAAATGTGCGTTTTAGAGCTTCAATTCGGAAAAACTGCCGGTTCTTTGTCCCTAAAGGGAGGGGCCTCCCTTATCCACATAGTGATACTCCTTTCCCCATTTTACTATAATTTCAAACTTTTATTTATTTATTTTTTTACCATATTGTTAATACCGTATGTCAACTTGAATCGAAAAAACCTTAGACAGAAATATCAAGACTTTATTGGAACAAAACAAATACAAGTCATAAAAAATTGAAACATTTAGTCAAAATATTTTTTTTACAAAAATTTCTAAGTATAAAATGCAAAAATCCATACCACATTTAGGAAAAAAACATGATTTAACTTTGCACGACAGAAAAATTCAGACTAGGAAATATAATAAAAATAACATTCAAAAACATAAAAGATTCACATTTTCACTTTTAAAAATGAATATTTTATAGTCATGGAGGACAATGTTTTGTTGTGCAGTATTTACGAAATTTATTTCCAATGATTTAAAAAAATATTCTGGTATCAAAAATATTTAGCTACATCTCTTCTCATTTTAAGTTTCAGTCATGAGTCTTATTACAAAATTACAATGTAGAAGTACATCAGTTATCAAAACTACAAATTCTCAAGTCAAATGCTTGGACCATCAGGCTGCACTCTTTTCCATAGCGATTGCTGCAAGGATAGAGTTTTCATTACGTTCAATTTCAATACAGAAATTTATTCTAAAAAATGAAAAAAAAAAAAAAAAATCTATATTCACCTTCTTTTGTGGGTAATGGATTCTTTTCCATAGTTTCAGCATGCTTTAGGTTCGAAGTGTCAAAATTTTCAATTCCTTGAACGAATTTCTGATGACCTTTTTCTTGCTCAATAACTGCAATTAAATGCAAGTGTAAGAATTAAAAGAAATTTCAAAATAAACATATATTTGTTTTATTTATTCATGTCTATGTTTTGAACATTTTCGAAATAATTTGTTTTACGCACTCAAATTATAAGCTGCATGCAGGGATACCACTAACTTAATTTTGGGAGGAAGGGGGGGGGGGGTAATCAATTTGCCGAATGGAACCCGAAATTTTGTCGAATGATAAAATACGGGTATGCACACATACGTACATCTAATGAAAAGGCACATTCGGGCATTAAAAAGTCGCTTTATATCTCCGTATTTTCTGAACAGTCAGACAAAATTTGTAGAATGTGGACATTTTTGGGAGGTCAAAGAGAACTCCCGTAACCTCCATCGGGGCGCCCCTGACTGCAGGTCAAATAATAATATAACATGTATCAAATAATATTCACAACTTTTCATGAGTTTTGCAATAGATTGAGATTGTTTTGTTTATTATTATGTAGAAAAGAAGCAAGCTGGAAGATCGTCAAAGGGCAATTCAATATTTAAAGGCAATATGCAAAAGATACTGCATGTTCATGTCGTTCTACTTGGAATATGAAAATTATAATCAAATGTTATTAGAATTCACTACCGTGGTGTACAGAAGAAAACACCGACAGCGTTGCACGTTTTTTCTTTTCTTTTTGCAAGTATTTATTGGAAACAAACAAGCAAAAATTTTATTAATCTTGCTATTGCTACACAGCAGTTTCAGAGTTTGAAAATGCCTTTCCTATTTCCTGCCAACGTCAATGAAAACAAATGGTAAATTTTAAACTTTAAATAAAGTTGAAAAAGTTAAAATTTCAACAAAATTTTTAAACCTTTTAAAAAGTTATTATTGAAATTAATATGTGTTAAAAATAACATTTTAACACATATTTAGTAAATTTTAACACATATTTAGTACACACAGTAATAGTTAAAATTAACATTTTTAAGGTTTCATTAACTACTCAACCAAGAGCTTTCAAGAAAAATTTACAAATTTTATACAATACATCAGAGGCGTCACAAAGGGGGGGAGGGGGGGGTCCACCCGGGTGTCACCCATCTGGGGGCTGACACCCTAAGTGGAATTGAAATTCATAACAAAATGTTTCTTCTTTTCATAAAAACAAGAATTCGAAGCATCAGCGATCTTTACGATCGAGTATCTTGAAAAATAAATGGGAAAAATAACTTTACTTAAAAGGATTTTTAAAATGTATGCTATCCGTAGCATCCAAAAAAAAAAAAAAAAAAATTTAACGGATTATCCTGTGCCACGGAGGGGGGGGGGGCACTTGACCGCTGTAGCGCCTCAGGACAATCTGTTAATTACGATAGTGGTGGCGAGATTGCGCAATTGAAGCAGGGCCGATCCTAGGGTGTCGGCCGCCCGTGTGCAAAGACCTAATGTGCCGCCCCTCAAGAGTAATTTGCATATTTTGACTAATCTTTGACGTGCATATAAATATTTCTTCAAATTTCTATATCAAGTTCTAATTTAAAAAAGAAAAAAAAAAAAAATGATGAACTTAAAAGGAAGAAAAGTTTCATAGTAAGAAACGTCTTAGGTACAATTTATATCTTTGAAGAAAGTAATAGATACCAAAATTTACTAGTCGTAAAAACGCATTTTATGGTCTGTCTTCGGTGACATCAGAGAAAGGACAAAGGAGGGGGAATCAGGGGAGGGGGGATTGCTCCCAGAAAATTATCGAAATTGGCGTACAAAAAATAGTTTTAGTAATCTTTGGTTGTGTTTTGTTACAAGAGAAAAGAGTCGGGTATATTCAAGGTGCGTGGGGAAATTTTCGAAATTGACATCAAATATCGCTATTTTAGGAATTTTTTCGGAACTTCAGGGGAAAAGTAATGTTGGTTCTCTTCTAAAATTCTTTCAAAATTGAAATAAATTTGAAGCTATTTTTTGTGACCGTAGCTTAGGAAAGATCAGCGCTCTTCCCGACAATTTTCCGAAACTGAAGTTTTAAACGTAAATTTAGGCTGTCTTTGGTGACGGTAGGGGATTTGGTGGCTTTCCTCCTGTAATTTCTCGGCACTATTGTTTTAAAAACCCATTTTTGGCTAGATTTGAAAACGATAGGGGAAACGTGAAAAAAATTCCGAACCCAAATATTTTTCGGAACTAAAATCCATTTTAGGCTATTTTTGGGAAGGGAGGGTTTTGGGGCTCCCAAGCGGATATTTCTAATAGTGCAATTTTATGCTATCTTTGGTGACGTTAACAAAACTAGGAAGCTTCGGCGAATCTTACGGATATTTTTCGATATTAATATCTGAAAAACACAATTATAGACCTTTTGTCCACCTCACTTCGACGATTGATGGGTATATGCCCTACCGTGAAAAGTTACACAAACCAGGCAGTTCTCCTCTAAAGTTTTTAGAAATTGAAGTCCCAAATCGTATTTTAGGCATTGTTTGATAACGATGGATCAAAGAGCGGGCGGGGGTTCAGTGTACCCTCACGAACTGTTTTTTGAAACTGAAGTCAATTTCAAACTGAGGTGATGGGATTAGGGGCCTCTCTAAAGACGCTAATGGAGACTATCTTTGGTAGTAATGTTTGGGAATGGATTTCGAATCGCAAAAATTTCGAAAAAGAAATACGAAAAATGTCATTAAGCTATTTTTGATGACATTAAGAAGGGCTGCCCTCTGAAAACACATTTTGGATTTTAAAGCCAACATTTTCAGGCTATGTTTGATTAAGTTAAGTTGGAAGGGGTGAATCAGAGAGTTAATTGGGTCCTTTAGATCGGTGGTTCAAACAGCAAAACTTTCCGAAATTAAAGTCCTAAAAACGCCATTTTAAGCCTTCTTTAGTCTCATCAAGGATGTCATGGTATCTTTTTAGATCTTCGTTTTGGAGCCAAGTTTAAATTTACTACCCGGGGCAAGAGCATTGATCTGAAACCGGGCAGTTCATTCGTGATTTTAATTCGAAAAAAATGCTGTAAAGGGGGAAAATTACAAAATTTTAGTTCATTAATAAATGTTTGACTCTCAGGGGAGTCGCAATTTTCCAGTCTCTCCACGCAGCCGCGATTGTTGAAAACAAAATTTGTTATTTGAAATGCTTGCTAGAGTATCTAATCAGTATAGCTTTTTTAAATGTAATATATAAAAAATGTCTTAATTGTTTAGGTCTATAAAAGCTTGGGGGGTAAACATTAGTGGCCGCCCTGGGCCCTGAGTGCTCCTTTTAGAAGGCACCCTTTCTTCTTCAGGAGGAGGCCATTTCCCTCATCGGCCCCCTCCCATGTATCCATGCCTGATTACCGGTTCCGTCATAAATTTTGCAACCAAATGAATCATGTGTGTAAGGAGTAGATATTAATGGACAATAAACAAACACAATGTTCCCTAACAATCTATTTTTCTTAAACTATACTATGCTGTCAGGAAATCGGCACTTTGATAATTGAACATTTAAAATTCAGCACATTTATTTGACTTATTATGAGTTATCTTTTGAGAAATTCTTGAGGAATTTTGATTGATTAAAAGAACTATATGATAAGGCCTGCGGCCGCCCCTTGCTTTGGCCGCCCTTGTGCGGTGCACACTCTGCACACCTGCTAGGATCGGCCCTGAATTGAAGTGCTTAGTGGGATGTTTCTAAGGCCTTTTTCAACATTTAAAAGGGCTCTGTAGATTTGAAGGGGGGGGGCAGAGGGGGCACAGTGCTGGGGGGTGGGGGGACCCTGGATTACCATACAGTGAAATGTTGTTTAAGCATTCTCAAAAGGAAGTAATTTTCAGAAGTTATCTTTGTCAAATTATCAGTACATTTAGACTACAAGAAGGAAAAGATACTGACACTTTTATTGCATTAATCGGAAGGAGCAACTGATCAAGATTTGTCTAGCTAAACAATTGTTTCAGCTAAACAATTTTAAAAAAAAGCAACTTTTGTGAACAGCAAAATTATAAAACATTCCAAACTTCGGAATCTCATCTCAAGTTTTGAGGTTAGTACTTGATTACAATTTATAGTGAAAACAAAGAAATTTCATCCTTACTTTCGTTGTTGGGCAAGACTGCTTTCTCTTTTGTTTCTGTGTGATGCAACGCAGTTTTGTCGAATGTCTCAACACCACTCACAAAATTTTGATGAATTTTTTCTTGAACAACATCTGTATTAAAAAAAAAACCATCTAGCTTAATTTACGAATGTAAAAATGCACAAGTGATATGACATTTGCTTTTGAAACTGTATGAACTAATTTACTTTTCCTTAAAGTGGAATTAAAAAAAAATTGTCATTTGAAGCAATTGTTCTGAAAAAGCAGGTGGAAAAAAAATCAATTTATAACCAATATTAATTTTTCAATGTCCTAAGCGAAAAAAAAAAAAAAAATCCTCAACTCCTTAATTGCTATATTCCAGAAAAAAATCGGCAGCATTTCCCTTCGGATTAACGTCGTTAACTCCTAACTCAAACCGCCTTCATTAGCGGAATCTCTACGCAAGACGATTTGATGGAGGAGTTGTGACGTCAATCCAACCTAGAATGATTCCGTGTAGATAACAGAATAAGCATCTAAGTGACTGTCCACAAAAGTCACTTTTTTTGACCCCCCCTTTTTTATCATAAACAGAGACTCCCCCCCCCTCGTCACTATTTTTCATAAACATGTTCTTATTAAAAACAATGCGTGATGTCCCTTTTTGTTACTCCCTCCTCCCCTTTTGCCACAAACTGACCTAATTTCACGATCCCCCCCCTCAAAGCGTGATATAATTTATGGACAGATATTAAGATTAAAATTTGCATACTTTAGTTTTTAATGAATGCTTCAGAAGTACTAGATTTCATTTTATCTTTATGAAGAAGCATAGATTTGAATTTTTAAATTACTGATTGGAGAATATTTAAGAAAGTCGCTCGTCAAGGTATGACGAGTGAAAATTGCATCTCTTCTACATTTTAAAGAAGCAGTTGCCTGTTTTTTAACCCTAACTCCAGTAGATTAACTCTAAACTCCAGTAGATAGCGGTCATTGTTGACAATTTTTTCTTTTCTTCATTTCCCTGAAATGACAGTCTTACCAGTAAAACAGTTGAGTTACCAGATCGAGTTCGGCCTTGTCACAATAAAGCCTTTCCCTGCATGTTAAACATTACCAAAACACATTATCAAATTATCATGCCGTGGCGCGAGTTTCATTGTTGAAGCAAGCGCGTTACTCGATCATCGGTTATTATATATATGATGATTTGGTTGAACTTCCGAGTTGTATTTTTCCTTTTCTTTTTTATTCATCTGGATATTTCATAAAAACTAACTTGGAATAATTCTGAAGTAATTATTTTCATGTTTTTCAGTGCGATTTATAAATTTCTGAATTATTTTGCTTCGTAATGAGATAAAATAACGAACTCAACCCAATCATTAGTATAAGTTTTTCAACTTTCAAGCAATATCAACGGGCTACTATTAGTACATTAAATATTAATAGTTAATGATTTTTTCGGCGACAGAAAATGTTAAACGATAACTTACCAAAATCCAACATCCCATTTTTATTGTAACAATAAGGTTATGTTAATTGCTTTAGAAACGAATAAAACAGTTAATTGGTTAATGTAACTGTTTTAAAATGTTAATGAAATTATCAAACAATTCATCTTCCAAAATGTCTCACCATTGGATGTCGGAAGAATTATTTTTTCTACTGTTGAAGCTCGCCTTAGAGAATTTCTTTTGAAATTCTTTACACCAGTCAGGAAATTTTGTTGTACTCTTTCTTGGGCTACATCTTTAAATAAATACATTTGTTTTCAGCTGGAAAGCGATATATTTAGCTCATAATTAAAATTATGCTCAACTTCACTCATTCAACAGTGAGTTGTAAATAACATTGCACTCCAATAGGAATCACACACTCAATTTTGAGTAGATTCAACTGGTTAAGAACATTGTAACACACTCAATAGTTAAGAAATACAAATGCGCATTTTTTTTTAAATCAGTTATAAAAAACATAGTATTTCACAGGAAACTGCCAACACTCAGTCATTTTCAAATATATTTATTTGACTGAAAATATATATTAAGGCACTTGGAGTGTATAAAGAAACCAATCGCAACCCCCTCCCCCCTCCAGCACTATAAGAAACAGTCCTACAATCGTGTTTGTTACTTTCAATCCAAGGCCCGCAGCTCAGCTGCAATTAAAGAGCTAATTTCGACTCTCTCTGAGTCATGCTAATCTAATCTACCTCAATCTATCATATTAAATTTATCTACCTGCATGTCTGTCTATCGCCTCATTTCATAGAAACCGGCCAGGAGTTAAGAATCGAACCAGGAACCAAAAAATTAACTCTACTTTCGTACAAGTAAAATAGGCAAATATTAATCATTGCTTTCCTGCAGTTCTCTTAAAGTAATCTATGAAAAATTGATATTTTCAAATCTTTAGGAAAATATGCACGATAGTATCTTTCAAAATAATATATAGAATTTTGTAGATTTTTAAATTGATTTATTACATCTTTAATTGATTTATTATAACTTTAAAATTGTAAAATGAATAGGGAAGAAAGAAGAGAACTTTCCAATGTGAATATAAATCACGAAAAACTTGGTTTTGCTCTACGCAATTCTCTTGTCTTAACAATTTTAAAAACTACACTATCAAGTTGTTACTATATCTATGAATAAAACTAGATTCAATTTTTACAGCTGGAGTCTCAGGACGTACTCTGCTAAAAGGTAAAAAATAAATACCATAACAATGCAACAAAAAGCAACGTCGCAAAAACATTGTAGACACGTGTTCCATGATTACAAGTATTCCCTTCTGCAATGCAAAAAAAAAAAAAGATGTGATCTTATGGATTTAAGGAGTAGGGATAATCCAAGTTTAAATATTTGGGAAGGGGTACTTCCTCATTTTACCAAACGAAGTTCCGAATTTTCCCAATTATAAGTACAAGCAGGCACGCATACCTTCATCACATGAGAAAAGACATTACACACCATTAATAATCATAATTTTTTTAAAAAAGGAAAATGCAATATTGCATTATTGTCTCCAATTCTGCAGAATTCGTTTTTCAAAACTTGAAGAGTAAGGGACATTTCTTGTGACCTCCTGTCGAGGTGCCTCAGCACGAACCGCTTTCTACCCCAAAAGCTTTGATGGCCTTTTTTCCTGCAAATTTGTGCTTTTTCAGCGTCGTTGTATATATTTTTTTCTAAGTTAGTTGCTCTCATAGTTGTAAAATTTGGACAGGCAAAGGCGATATCAATCAAGAAATTGTTTTTTTATCTACATATTTGGTTTTAATATTTATTAGTCGAGGAATTTTATCTTGGGGCACAGATATGATCAATTCAAAAACACTCAAATACTAGATCATACTCACAAATCCACAAAAGAATTTAGATATCCTAAGCTAAACTAAACTTTTGCAATAATATATTCGTGAATTCGAAAATTTTCATGAATCCAATACTTTCTTCGATACATTAGACAAACGAAAGTAAAAACACACAGCAATACATTAATAAAAACGAATATAAATAATAGTTACCATCAGCATTGGGCAAAATTACTTTTTCTTGTGTTTCAGTAGGATTTAATTTTGAGCGTTCGAACCCTTCAACTCCAGTTATAATACTGTTGTGAACTTTTTCTTGTTGCACATCTGAAAGAAAGAAAGAAAGAAAAAAGACATTTTCAAATTTTATCAAAGTATGTAATTAGAAATTGATTTGAATTACTTTCATTTCTCTCATTTGAGTTCAAGGAAACAAAGAGAAAATATATCGGCTATAACTGTTTAAAAACTAAGAGGTGGGGCGGGGGGATCGCACCGTTCTACGTGGAAAGCGCTTTAAGTTCAAACCCCACAGCAATTAATGTTTTTATTTTTCTCTAAGTAAACAAGCTAAAAAATCTTTTTAGTTGATTTGGCTTTAAGAATAGGAATTTATGTGGGACCACTATGTCTTTTAAGTTTGTAGATCATTTTATGAAATTAAATTCAAATTACTTAGTATAGATACTTAAAAATAATCAGAACAAGTCGTGTAAATGAAATTATGATAAATCGAAGTCCCCAATTCAATTTTGGAAGAAGGAAAAAATCTGAATTTGTTTATGACAAATTAAAATTATTAAACTTTCATTTTTAGTGGCACATAGATTAATTAAAAAGGAAATAAAAATTAGTATTAAATAAAAAATGATACATCGAGCATCAATTTAATTTTGGAAAAAAAAGAAGAAATTTTCGTTTCTAAAAAATTTAAATTCGTAATCCAAGTTGACGCATTATTTTTATAATTTATTCATTTACTTATTTTTGTTGTTGATGTTTATATACGATAAAGTAGATTCGTTTAGTTCTAAACGAAACCTTTTTTTCTTTGCGGAGAGTGATTTGCGAACAATGCAAAAAGCGCCAGTAATTTCTTAACATCCATATCAATTTTAGACTCTGTTCCAAATATTTCTCTTTTAATCTGCATACACATTTAAGCATTTTGAAAGTAATGTAATTACAGAAATCTACTTGAAATACTTAAAATGTTTAAAACATTACCATCTTTTGAGGGCAGCTGGTTCTTCTCTTGTGTTTCTGCGTGTTTCATTTTAGATGAATCGAATTGGGCCAGTTCATTTTTCAAAGGAGCAGGCACCTTAGGCAGATCGGCTTTGCTTGGACTGGACATACTCTAAAAGAAAAATAGAAAACTTGTAAAGCAAGACGCATTTTGTTTGAAACTAAAATATCACACGATCTCTGTAAAACGGACTTTTCCGCATCGGTTCGCAGCACCGCAAGAGAGAGGCGTTTTCATTTCTCCACAAAAGTTATTTCTGCTTACTGGAAATGTTAAGCGTACTTGAGTAACAAAATATTTGCATGAAAACAATAATTGACAACAATATTACATTTTATTTCATTAATATTTCAAATATTTTTTTCCAATCATTCATTGCAACTTTGCTGTCGTTTTTTCTTTTTTTCTGTTAAACTTGTAACAACCAAGGCAATCGAAACTTTTGATTGTTCTTATGGGCATTGAAGATATTTTATGAGTACCCTTACCCTCAAATACACATTCCACAGCTAAGAGAGTCAGTTTATTCAACTCATTTGTAACAACATTGAAGATTGCAACAGTTTAATGAAAAATCTTTCTGAAAAGGATTGATTGCGCATGAAGGTGTGATGTCTATTTTGAGAGATAAGCCAGACACATCGGAAAAATTCGATTTTCAAATGTAACGCTGTGCTGAGCCATCAACTACGCGATAAATTCAGAATGCTTTTCAAACTTGTAAGCTCCAATTCAAAAATTCAGAAACGGACATTGCACAATCACTCATCTTTCATACATCACGAAGGCGTTCACAGCTCAGACCAGATAAAATAGTTCCCCATCGCACCATTTTCAAGATAAATCATATCTTAATTGGTGAATGCGTGGGGGTTAATCGTGAAGGAAAATTCAACTTTGTCCTTTACTATCTCCTCTTCATTAGTATATCGTAGCTTCCATGCCACGCACTGCTGCCGAAAGTAGTTTTTTTTTTCCGTCAAGTGTGAAAACCAAAAACTTTTTTTTTTACTTACTAAGTTTCAGCTTTCAACTTCTATGCTTTCAATGTGACAATTCGAACAAGTAATTTGCAGTTTGGACAAAATCAAAATGCAGAGTTTATTATTCAACCAGTGCCATTTCAAAAAAGTAGAAAGAAACTTTTACTAGCGCAACGTTAATCGAGTTAAATTTATTTTTTGCGTACTTGAAATGTTCATAGCGGTATTATCAATGGATTGCTGGATCATTGGCGTTAAGACGAATGAAATTCCTGTCGTAGTAGGATTGGAGGGGGACTTTGGGAACGAATCTTTCAAATGAAAAATTTTCACTTCATACGTTTTAGACTCGTAGCTTTAAACACTTAACTTCAATTTTATAGGGTGGTCGATTTTTTTTTTTTTTTTTTTATATTCCTTTCGGATTCTGAATATATAATTGCGAATAAAAAGTTTCTCGAATGTCAAGCAATACTACACTAAAACATGTTTCCACCTGCGGGGAGAGGGGGGATACAATATAAGGGGATACAATATAAAAGATAATTACATCGGAAATAAAAATATTTTTTGAAATGTTGAAATGAAAAAGCGAAGAAAGTTTTCTTTTTTCAAAACATGCCGAGCTACTCCATTAAAGTAATTTCGAATCGATTAATATCTTTTGCCAAAACTATCACCCCACAATAGATCAAATTAAAGGAAACAAATGCATCGACAAAAATAACGTTTTAAAAATTACTTAGATTTTTAATGCGTCGGATATTAATTTAAGAAAAAAAAAAGGGGGGGGGGGGGGTCGGACAAAGTCTTTTCTCGACTGTCTTTTCATCCACACGCTCATTTCTTTGAATCGATTGGATGATTTTCTTCCTTGTAACCCTGAAACAAGTACTATCTGCAATTGTATTACTAATTGTGCTTTTTACGCGTATTTTTTATGTTTCTAATACCGACAAGACATTTTTTCCTTTCAAATTCTTTTGCCCTTTTAGGCAGGGTCGGATCTACGTACCTGCAGTGCGGGGGGGGGGGATTGAAAAAAAAAATAGCACTAAGACTAATTATTAACGTTGCAAATACACCCATTTTCATTTTGACATTATCGAAACAAAAGTGAAGCATTTTTAGGACATTAACGCATTTAATTTTAAGGGTATAAATGGTTCTCACTATAGTCATCAACATTACTCATCAGTTGCATTGGGTAATAATTTAAACAAGAAACAGGATGTGAAGAATCTGAACGAAAATTGAAAGAATCGGCAGCATGTGAGGTGACAAAATTCTACTTGTTTTCGCAATCAACTACGTATCAACAAAAGCCAAGCGCGTGGAATATGCGAAGAACATTTCTTCGCTGTCAACTTTTATCTCCCAGCAGAAGAAAAACAAAGAAGGTTAGCGAGCTCTCCATAGAAGATGTATTTAAGGAGGCACTAGACCTTGAACGCCAAAATGCCCTTTCGCTCAGAGAGCATTCCAAGGCTGTCTGGCTTATTCGAACTCAAATCAATTGCGATCAATTAGCGGTTATGAGTAATAAACATGTTTCGCTTATTTATTAAGCTAATTTTAGAAGAGCAATAATTATTTAATTAGGGCATGAAAATATGAAACTTTCTTGCATAAGAGGCTAGGCATAGTATCAAGTTCAATGTCATTTAAAACTGAATGGATGAAGAAATTTTCGAAACAGATTTGGAAAATGCTAATTAGAAAACAGTGCAATTTTCTCAAAATTCCGATTTTATCATTTTGCCAAAAGCCAGTACAGTGACTATTAATGATTTATTCACGTGATCTTAGCGTTCGATCTCTGCACACCCACTACTTTTTTAAAAACTACTTCTTAACTTACATTCTCTGTTATAATACCTGCGGTTTACTTCCAGTTACCAAAAACAATGAAAAATAATAGTAATTATAAAGTAAACACACTTCCGCTTATGAAATGTTGCCAAAAACAGTGACAAATAATATTAACGACAATAAAATGAAAAATAATCGCCAAGATTTAAAAATGTGCTAAGTGACGTACCAAAACAACGGAAAGAACCTATTAAAAAAAAATTTCCTGAATAACTAGATGAGAAAATATTTTTGTTACTGATCAATGAGAACAAATTTTTACTCAAAACACACATACGTTTTCAGCCAACTGACCCATCACTTTTTATGGGTCATAACAATTGTGCATGCAGGTGAAAACGGAGCTTTTTTAGAGTAAACATCGACATCGACCCATTTCTGACGAAACAGGAAGAGTAAAAAATTAATGAAAAGTATCATTCGGATGAAACTGAACGATATTCAAAAGGCGACCTAAATTCAAACTGCCTGGTGGTGAAATTAATCTATGAACACGAATTTGTGATGTGCGCTCGTCTATTATTTGTTACACGTGTATTCAGTTTAATATCTCATCTTTTTCTTCTACTTTACTTTCGACAGAAGTGTTTCGTTAAAATCCGAAAGCTATTTTTGGGCATTGGTGAGTCAGAACGTTACCAAGGTTTCGTCCAGAGAAGTAGGTCGATTATGATACTTTTTTCTCCAATTGAGGGTCGTTATCCAACAACCGCACCCACAGCAACCCATATGCCTATTTAAGGGACAATGAGAAAACATTTTTGCTCTTTGAGCTTTTTTGACCTTTTGGTGGTGTATTGAAGTTACAATTGAGCCTCTTCTAAGAGTTAATGTGAAAAGTCAAACGTAAACAATGGATTTTTTAGCGTGTAAAAAGTTTTTTAAAGATATGCTCCTGCTGAAGTATTCGCGACCTTAATAAATCACTTTCACGGTTTTTTTTTAAAACTGTAATTGTGTATTCAATGGATTCCTTTTGCACAGCTTTTTCAAAACTTTTTACAATTTATGTTTTTACAGTAATAAAGGTCAGCGTTTCTCAACCTTTTCTTTACAGGTAAAATACAAAAAAGAAAATAAAAAAAAGAAAAATTGCAGACAGGTGTTTTTTTTGCACAAAAAGAGTTTCTAAATAATAAAAAAATTGGTAGTAAGTAAATAATGTTTTTACGACGACTTGAACAATATTTAAACGCAGGTTTTGGAGTTGACTACAAGTGAATGAACCAGTAAATTAAAGTCACAGAATTTCAAAAAGTTATTATAAAATCCAATGTAACCAAAAAAAAAAAAAAAAAGAAAGAAAGAAGCGGACGTAACAAGAGATTAATGTCATCATACTCCAGTGTTGCCAGCCTTCAAAGACAAAATCATGCATCTTAAAATATCATAAAAAATATTAACGTAAAAATTATGGTTGAAAATTTTCGTCACTTTTTTTTTAATAAAAGAAAAAAGACATAAAAACCTGAGGTCCGATCCAAGTTTTCCGCGAACGGGTGATAACTCAACGGTGGTTCGTATTCAGTTTTTAGCCTACTTTGCCAGTAAAAGTCAGAGAAAGAAGAAAAAAGCATGAAAGAAGGCTTAATGCATCTTTAAAATATCGCGAAAAAAACAATTAAAAAAATTCAAAAATTAATAAAATGGTTAAATAAATATCGAAAAATTTAAAATTGGAAAGTAGGGTATTGAGATAGGGAGAAATGTCTGTCGGTCTCTCCCCCCCCCCCCCCCCCCCCCCCAAGAACTTTTAAGTGAATAGTCACAACATTTTTTTTTTTGCTTGAAAGATCTCGGAAAGGATACCTCATTCCCATATTTCATTTTGGTTTGAACAGTCTTTCGTTCAATTTTGAACAGTTCAAAAAACTTAACATTAGCGCCTACGAGGAAATTCAAGGCAAATATAAATCCCCTGTTTTCGGAGGCGAATTTACTTCAAACAAACCTCTTGATGAAGAACCCCATGTACAGAAAATATCTTTTTGATTTGAACAACTTTCCATTCATTTTTTGAACAGTTCAAATCCCTTAACATTAGCGCCTATGAAGAAACAAAAAATCAATATTAGGTCCCGAACTTAAAGGCGGATCTACTTCAATTAAATTTTGTTGAAAATAGCTCCTGATGACCAACTCCCTATTCCGACTACAAGAATTTTAGAGACTAGAATTTTCAAAGACTTACGTCAACAAATACTTCAGAAAAAGAGGCAACAACCCTGAACAGCAGATAGCTGAGGTGCTCGAATCATCGAAAGAGTATACTCAATTAAGAGTGGTAGGAGCAGGAACTACATTACCAAGGGTCTGCTCAAGATTTTTCACAGGGTCCTATTTTTGTCAATTTAAACATTTTTTTTGTGAAAAATCAAATCTTTTTGTGAAATTTCAAAATGTTTAACCAAAACATATCCATCAATGTAGATTAGATTTATGGTTTGCATACTCATGTATTGAACAAATTAGTTCATTAAAAGATCCGATTTGGTGATTCGAAATTTTGTGAAGGGTCCTTTTTAACTAATTAGATTTTTGTGAAGGTTCCTTAAAAGGACCTACATTTCCTCTGGCCAGACCCTTGATTGCAGCACAAATATTTGTAGTGACACAGGAGGGTCACTCATAGAACATCTGAAGAAACTTGTATAACTGTAACGGAACTTCACAGTAAGTTTGATTTATTTTAACATAACGTTAGCGGGAGTATTGTCTTTTTTGTTCCATTCAATATAAGAAACCCTGTATTTTGAGGTGTGGGAAACCTACGCCATTTTGCTCGCAAACTGGATACTGGCTGTATATCCTATCCCCATTGCACAGTCAGGGTGTGCCCAATACTGTTGATTGAAATTATCAAAGTAAGCCCATTATGAGAGGCCTGCCTGACTGCGCAATACAACTCATAAAAGTATAGCGAACCGGAAGTTAAAATCCGATAAGAACTTCATCCGAATTTAAAAGGAAGGTCAATGGCAGATGAACTGAGGGCGTCTGAGCATCGTCGTGGGACGCGCCCCACCGAAATAGTACGAATAAAAAAAGAACACAATTGTGTTATTTCACCTGAGACCCACTGTGCAAAGATTTCTTCGATTTCGCAGCTCGCTTCGCATGCAACGGGGAAAGGTTCTTTGCTTTTACAGCTAAATCGCTTATCGAAACAGGACGTCCTTTTCGACTATTTCCGTCTTCGGAACTGATTTTTCGAAACAGTAAAACGAAACAGTAATAGCCAGGGTTGGGTTTTTTGCCGGCAAAAAGGTATTTTTGCCGGAACAGTGGAAAAAACCATGGCAAAAATGGAAAAAACCGGCAAAAATGGAAAAAACGGCAAAACCTAATTGCAAATAAAGTAGCTTTATAGTGTTAATCAAGAAATAGTGACAATATAATATAAATAATGCACTTTAATATTTTAGTTATGTCTCTCCATGTTACTTCTCATTTATAAGGTGAAAAATAAATTAAAAGCAAATGTTGGGATTGCAAAACTTAAGATTTTAAATGTTTGCTAAAACAATTTTTTCAGAATGAGCCAACTTTTACGTCTTTTACTTTATAGTTGCATCTTGATTAAGTATACTTTATATAGATATTTAGTGTTCTGTAAAAAATGCTGTAATAAACAATCTAATTACATTTTCATTGTAAGTTAATTATTTGTCTTAGATGTTACTAACTGAAATTTTATGTTAATGCTTAAAAATTTAAAAGTAAAAAATGCTCCATAACTTTAAAAGTAAGTTAAACCTTAAATTTTTTTTAAACTATAAAAATAATTGAATTAAAATTCTATCAAAATCTTTTCATGATTTTTACTTTTATAAAAAGGAAAAAAACTGTCCGTAAGTTGTTAACACAAAATCTATTTTTGCCACTTTGGCAAAAACTGGCAAAAACCTATTTTTGCCGGGCGGTAAAAACCGTGGTTTTTTCCGCCCCCGGCAAAAACTTGCCAACCCTGGTAATAGCGATTAGTTTATCAAATCCGACTTCAATTCGATAGTAGCGATTACCCTCACTGTGCTTGAATTGATCGGTGAGAAATTGAACACACTGTCAAACGTCAAATTAAAAAAAAAACGAGCTGATGTGTGCATCACATGACCCCCCCCCCTCTTTTTAAACATATTTAATACTAATAGTGCATTATAATAAGCAAATAAACACTTTAAAAATTATACAAAAAAGTAAAGATAAACTGCCCAAGTTTTTTTTTCACTCACAAATGTTCGATGTGTGCGCCTTTCGTACCGTTTTATGCAGATTAATTTTTCCAACATTGGCAATTTTAATGCGATTCAATTGTTTACTTTCTAAATATCGCCAATAGTGGCCAAAGTGAAACCAGGTATTAAAAAAAGACGCCAAATTTAAACTTAGCGATATATCGCCAAGCTTTTGGTCGTCAAGTGTTTGCCAAATTACAACACCACTTGAGTTTGCATTGAAATTAATGATTTCCCCCCAAAAAGGTGTAAAAGACCCCTTTTGGAACATCTGAATGCAACCAAAAAGGGAGGTGCACAACTTAGGAGTCTACGTACCAAATTTCAACTTTCTAGGATATACCGTTCTTGAGTTATGCGACATACATACGCGGCATAAGTTCAAACAGACGTCACGAGAAAACTCTTAGTTAACTCGGGGATGGTCAAAATGGATATTTCGGGTGTCTATACGTTCTTAGGCACTTATCCACGTGGGGGTCGGGTTGAAAAAAAACTCAACATTAGTTCGGGGGGTGAGCAAAATGGAAATTAAGGCCGATTTGAGTGAATTTTTTCGCGAACACAGTACTTCCTTTTTTTGTAAAAGGAAGTAAAAAAGTGAAAAATAATCTGATAAAGACAATAAATACACAGTGCAGGTCTCATTTCAAAGAAATGCAGGAAACCGTACAGACTTCAAAATATTTCCATCACTCATAAATTGCCTTGCCTGAATTTTAAAATGTAAAAATTTCATAATAATTGTGAAGTACGGAAACCGAGAGTTCTCACGAGCTCCTATGTCAATCACACCCTATTACAGTGAGAATTTCCAGCATTCAATGCTGGATTTACGTAATGTTCAGAAAATACAAAAGAAAAACACCCATTAACACAGATTAAGAACTGATATTAATTCAGACAATTACAAATCAAGTGAAATACATCTCAGGTACTTAGCCCTATTTCAGAAAGTTGGGGGGGGCGTGGGGGGGGGGGGGGAATACTTAGTTTCGTCAAAACTACATTTTTGGGAAACGCTCTGCGCAGTTAGAATACATTTAAAATAATCAATGATGCAACATTCGCTTTTTTTTTTTACATTTTTGTTACAACTTCATACATTTTAAGTACAAGCTTTTCCCCAAAAGTTTTTCAAATTGTACTTTTACTCGTTTTACGTGACGGTTACATTAAGATTTCGCTACTTTTGTCCTAACATTCAAAAAGAAACTTCAAAACATGTACAAAGCACATTTCTTTTCAAGGACAATTTTAAATGAGGATCAATGACAATAAAAATGACTAAAATTAAAAAAAAAAAAATCAGAAACCATTTCAAAGATTGCATAAAAGAATGATTTGGTTTATTTACTTAAAAAAATAAATTTCGTTCAACTGAGAATATTAACAACACAAAATATATTTAACTCATGTGGGGAATAAATTATTTAATTCCTAGCACGCAAACTGGGTTAGATGGAAAAGTTAGTATACAGATTCAGAAGATTAATTCGAAGATGATTATTTTTTAAACGATTTTAATTTACATTTCTATCGTATGATTATGCAATACAAAAGAATTGAATAGCAACTATCATGCATGATGCATTCAGCATTGACACATATACTTAAATATGAACATAATGGGGTTGTTTCCAAATTTTAAAAGTATTTTTTTCTGAAAGAGCATGCATAAAAACATAGGAACTAACCGTTTTTTAAATAATTTGTTTAAGTTTATTATTTTTAAAGAAATA
Organism: Uloborus diversus; assembly: GCF_026930045.1. Lineage (NCBI taxonomy): Eukaryota > Metazoa > Arthropoda > Arachnida > Araneae > Uloboridae > Uloborus > Uloborus diversus. Next base: position 228,233,725 of record NC_072731.1, read on the forward strand.
TTTTAATCTGTGCGCTTTCATTGTTTATGCTTTTGCTGATGACATCACAAATGATGAAATGTCGTTCACTTAGCAAAATATTTAATTCGCACCTTTACTCACGTGTCGTTAGCAACGATACGGTTGATAGCCAGCGTAGAGCGCAATACAGTAAAACCTGTAAAGTTGACCACCTTTGTAAGTTGACCACCTGTCTATGTTGACCGCTTTTATTAGGAACGGAATTAGTCCTATCTTATATTATGAAGGAAAACCTCTGTAACTTGACCACCTCTCTATCTTGACCACCTGTCTATCTTGACCACTAATGAGCACCAAATTTGATTTGGAGCATTGTAAAATACCCTTTGTAAGTTGACCACTTAATTTATTTTTTAAAATTTTATTTAGCAAATTATTATTTTATTATTTTTTATAGCTTTCCAAGAATATTTTTGATACCAGACCAGCATTTAACCAACTAAATGAAACAGCAGCATAACTAAACCTCCTTTTGAGTTTAACCACATGTAAAAACTACTAAGAACCCTTTTTTTCTCCAAACTTGTTTTTCTTTTGTTGCTTTGAGACTGACTTTTGTACTCTTATGTTCAATGAAAACGTGTCAATAGAAAAACACAAAGTATTTTTTTCTAGTTGCAATATTTTGGCAACAATGGAATTGTGCTAAAGAGTAAAGTTACTTGCATTGCAGTATTTTTGGCGCAAGGGATTAAGAGATAGGACATTTTCATTTTCAACTGCCTTTTTGAACTATGAGAGTCCAACTTGTTGCTCTTTGTGTTATAGTTTTACATAAAATGGCATCAAAAAGAAAGTTAGTTGAACTTGAGATTGATAAAAAGTATGAAATATTAAAATTAATTGAAAAGAGAAATCCAGAGAAAATTAGCTGGGAGACATATGGAATTTCCAAAACTGGTCTAATAAGTGCGCCAAACTTCAATAAGGAGTTATTTTGTTGAAAATTATATCATCATGGGGTTATAAATGTATATGAGAAAAAAATAAAGCGAAAAATTTGTTAATTTTTGATTAGCTATGAATTTTTAGGAACTATTAATATCAAATGAGTAACTTTCCATAAACAATAAGATTTTTTTTTTTTTTTGATCAATTTACTGAAATTTTAAATTTGCGTGACACATTATACGTCATTCTGGGAAAATAATCTCTAAAAATATTTGAATAACATTTTAAATTATTGTTTCAAAGTAATACTAAACAATGAAAGTGAGTTGAACAGAAAGAGTAAGTGTCAATTAGTCAAAAAATGAATACATGGTGCAAAAAATGACAAAAAAAAAATCATTACCCCCTTTATAAGTTGACCACCTGTCTAAGTTGACCACCAAATTACTGCACCGCAAGTGGTCAACTTACACAGGTTTCACTGTATTTAATTTGCCTTTTGGTTAGCATTACGTGGGAACGCGGTAGAAAAATGCGCTCAAGTGCATCATTTTTGACGTCATAATGATCACGCCTTGTTTGAAAAATCAGACATATTAAAATATTAATTATAAAAAAACTAGGGAAAATAAAAGTATTTTCTGGGTCAATGTTTTTTTTTTTTTTGCTTATTCTATCGATTTCAGTGACTAAAAGTAGTACTTTTTACTGAAGGAAACAACCCCATTCATCTTAAAAAAACTTTTCATGTCGCTGTAGTCTCGATAGAAGAACAGATGTCCTCCCCCCAACAAGTATCGGGCAGCTGATTATATACTATAATTCGCGAGATAAGTAAATATTTTTCCGTTTTACGGTAGAGAACAAATACGCTTAAATAACTTTCCATACAGGCATATTAATTTTATGAAGTCCCCCCCCCCCCTCCAATCAAACAATTTAAGAGAACAAACGAGATTTATACAAGATGGGATGGAAAGATAATATCTATTTTAAGACTGGGAAAATAATAAAAGCAACACGCAAGGTACATTAATAATGACATTAAAATTGCACCAATAGCAATTTAACAGCTGCAGACATTCGAGGTTCTTTGAAACCCTGAAACGCGTGTTTGAATTTCTTTTTGCAATAAGAGCAATTTTAACGATTCTATAATAGTAAGTTATTTTATGCTGTGCCAATCTTTGAAATAAGGGAACAGATTGATTTAGTATACCTACACCGGTACTGATTTTATTACTCATATTAAACATACTGCAGAGAAAATCAAGAGATTTTAATTGAAGACCTATTTTCCCATGTCATGACTTCAAAATAAAATCTGATATAAATACTACTCAGGCCAAACTTTTGACGACCAATGTGTAACGTGAGCCTCAAAAAAAAAAAGGGGGGGGGGACCCCCCCCCCATGAAGAGAATAGACTACAAAGAATCTCCCGCGAAGTATTGCTGTCATTCGATTTCTGCATGCTTGCAATGCAGCAGATATTCATCGACAAATGAGAAATGTGGAGAAGCCGGAAAACTTTGTAGAATAAAAACAATGCGCGGAAATGGTGTTGAACCATTGAAGAAGAAAGCACTGATGCCCCTGATGCGTAGTGCTGTCCGATTTCAATCGTTTTGCTCACATAAAAAATCTGGCTCGACGGAAAAAAGTTTCGCCTTTGGCTGCCTTCGGTGGCTAGGGTCGGGAAAGTTGGTACTCCGCTGAGACAAATCCAAACGTCTCAATTAGAACCAGGGTTGCCAGATTTAATTACAGTAAATACGGGACAGGCTTCTAGGAGAGAAAGGGGGGGGGGGGTATTTTTTGGGATTTAGTGCAATTACTGGCTATGGTGTATTTTTAAGGATTGATAAACAGCAATGTTTTATAGCTTTCCGAAGATTCCTTTCAGTATGTTTATGGATGAGCACAATTTTGGAGGAACTATATCTCAGAGAATAAAGCAAGAAATAGAACGATGTTCAGTGCACAGATCAACGTTGATAGGAACAAGTGCTAACTAGTTTTTTACTTGCGTTTGCTATAAGAGAAACAGTGCAATCGAAAAATTTTCTTGCTAAATGGAACTACCATGCCACAGCAGCCAATGTGGAAATCTGAATGAGTAAGCCTCATGTCATTGGTCTGCCGCTAAAACAAAAATGTACGAACCAAATAAAAACGATAACAATTTTTGCATTTGCTACCAAATTATTTTCTTTTAGCCTTTTTTTTCACGTGTTTTGTTATTTTTCCCCTGAAATAATGTCTCGTTTTGTAAAATACTGTTATTAGACAGAATACGGGACTTTAGCCGTCCCGTATGGATGTTCCCCGGGACGCGGGACAATTTTTCAAAATACGGGACTGTCCCTTGAAATCCGGGACGTCTGGCAACCCTGATTAGAACGGTGACTGTTGCAGAGAAATTGGATGTTTTGTTATACCTAAATTTTCCAAATGAAACATTTTTCATTTTCACTGTAGTTTTCACTTCGCGGACGATTGAACCTTGGAAAAAAAAAACCTTTCATATTTGCATGAAATGGGGATGGGTAAAATAGGTTTGGAAAGGAGCATCCTTGATGACATTACTAAACTTACAGCAAATTAACATACGATTACTAAAATACCGCCATCGTAAAATTCCGGCGGCACCCCAGGGGGAACAGGATCACACGTCATAATATAGAACGTGCCATCCGTCATCTGCGTCAAAGCAAAAGAGTAAACCTGGGATTACAGCACAAAAAAGTGTCTTCATATCCCTTACAGCACAACCCATGCGAGACTCCCTCCGTAGTTGATATTCGACGCTGGAGGCCAGACCGTGGAGTTTCAGCCTGCGATCTTATTACGCGTTCCGAAAGAATGGTTATCCTGTTTCAGCTGCTATTCATATGCAAAGCAATCCGACTCGCTCAATTTCTCGCTTACTATCACACTACGGATAAGCATCAATTCATTCATTCGTTGTTGATGGCATGGATTCTGCTTTGCAACTGTTCGAAGACAGTTTTTATGTTTTACTTATCAATGCAAAATGGCGCAAACGTCGAACACTAGTACCTATTGCGAATACAGCCAACTTTCACGGTTTAATATCCACCATCTTGACTAAGAACTACTCAACGGAACAAAAATATATAAGTTAAAATTTGCAACCTGACGTTACGAAAACAAAAACGAGTATAATGAGGCTTTGGTAACTTGATGCTGGACCTTGGACGAACTCATATTTTGAATGGCAATGTTAATTATGTTTAACGGCGAAACATGTATCTCAAGTTTTATGAAAATTGGTTCAACGGAGTTGTGTCATTAAATGGGGCATATGTGTCCATATATGGTCCACCAGAGATTCAAAGCAACAATTATACTTGGCTAAACTGGATTTGTTTAGAATTGTCAATTTTAGCTCATACAGTAGACCATCTGAACACTCTTTAATGTGAATACCCCGATAGTCAACACATTTTGATGGTTAAGGGGCACACATGTGCATTAATTCCGTCTCCCTCTATAATAAACATCCCCATTTTCTGAAGACTTTCGTTTGGTCCCATGAGTGTTCAGAATAGAGAGTCTGCTGTATTAAGATTCTGATGTCTCAAAAACAGGGCAAAAATGTAATTTATGAATTCGTATTCGATAATTTATAAAATTTTGAAATCAGAGGTCACATCGTCGCCTCAAAGCAACAGCAGGATATCTTTGTTATTCTAGGGATTAGATGTCTTACTGCTGCCCTGAGGCGACGACACGGCCCTTGAAGGGTTAACTCAAGAAATTAACAACGAAATCGTCCAGCGCAAGTAAGTCAAAGCCAAGGTCAGATCCTGAAAATGAATTCATGGTATAAAACAGAGAAGAAAGGGATTCAGATAGGTAACAGAACATTGAGAAACGTCATTTCAGCGCGTGTCAAGCGCAACGTCTGAGGTGGCTGACCTTTCCAATGGGTCTCGGCCTCCCATCTAAAAGTTCTGGAACAAAAGAATCCTGTTAACAAAGATTGGCGTCTAAACACACACAAAAGAATAATCCATGTGTGACGAGAATGTGTTCGTCATTCGATGACGTGATAAAGATGCTTTTCCCATGGATTCAAAGCCTTAGAGCTGATGAATATTTAGTGACAGGTTGCTCAAGTTATTATCACATATCAAAATCAATCGAAGACAGAGGTACAAATAGATAATAGGTCCTTTGATTCGTTAAAAAAATATGGCACAAACGATTGTTATACGTATAATCAAGATAAATGGTCTATTTGCCCATCGAAATACAGTAGACCCTCGTTTTGCGCGAGGATTACATTTCACGAAAGTGCAGCATAAATTAAGATTTGTAAAAAAGTACTTCATTCTAGTAATACATAAATACATAAAAGTGCAATGTGTAATTATTTCGATACATACCCGACATGCATAAAGGATGCATGAATAAACTTCAATTTTATAAAAATAGCTGGTTATGATAGTGTATTTACCGTCATTTATTATTAAGCACTTTTATTATACTTGGCCTGATTTTCACGGAATAATCTGAGGCCTGGTTTTGCTTATATCTCAGCAACTAGACCACTTAGAGACTTCGGGATTTCACTAAATGATTTGCTTATTCATAAGGCTGAAAAATTCAATTCTAAAATAAAATTAATATTTTGGTTAGGATGGAAAACAGCAAATTCCATTTAATTTCTCCATTAAATGTTTAAATATAAAACCCATTGTTACAAATTTTGTTGCTTTGCTACAGTAATGTTAATAGTAATCGTAATGAAAATTTTAAATCAAGGCTTCTTTGGACAAAAAAATTTTGTTTGAAAACGAAAAACTTTAAAGTAACAGAATTTTTTAAAAAATACTAAGCACTTTTCATAATGCACTGAAAATGACAAAATAACTTTTCTGAGTCAGAAAGGACAATTTAAAGTATTCCTGTAGTTTTCAATTATTCCAAGAAAAAGATTTCTCAAACGAAGAAAAGTGCGCTCAAGTCATTTCAAACTAAAACTTTCCCATTAAAAAAAATATTCATGTTTCAACACTCAAATTTATGTTTGAAAGCTAGATAATGATAAAACATTCGCTACAAGACATATTAGCCGCACTTTTCTTCGCTTGAGAAGTCTTTTTCTTAGAATAATTGAAAACTACAGGAATACTATTAAATTGTACTTTCTGATCCAGAAAAGTTATTTTGTCATTTTGAGTGATTTATGAAAAGTGCTTAGTATTTTTTTTTTAAATCTTATTTTTCTCTGAAGTAAGTTAAAATGCATTAACGCATCCATGATTTCTCGCGTCACTTCCATAACGGGATCTTCCTTCACTAACAAACCAGGAAGATCATTTGCCACTGTTCAGGAATGGCTTGAAACTTGCAGTAAGAAAAATAGTGTTTGGTTGTGTGCCATTGATGTTGGTATACTCATTGGTTTCGTCCTATGTTGTCACCTCCAAAAGCTTTTCTTCAGTAATCTCTGAACTGCGAGTTGAATTAACTTTACTTCTGAAAAGAATAAGTTCTGGAACCAACTGCAAAAAATTTCTCCAATCGCTCATTAGCGAGCCAAAAGCAGTTCATAGTTTGTCAAGGGCGCCCATATAGGGGGGTAAGGGGGGGGGGGTTCTAGCCCCTCCTTTGATATTAAAACTTCCTTACTCCTGGTACTTTTTTCTTTGTAAAAATGTCAAAACATTTATTCTCCAGCCATTAATGAATAATTTATCAAAAATGAAATATTTTAATGACTAATCTGTTCTGAATAAAATCGCTTTCCATGGAGAAAATACCCACTTAACCCATAGAGAAAATATCTGAGCCCCCCCCCCCCCCTCCTTACAATTTTGCATATGGGCAACCTTGTAGTTTGTTATAGTATCTGATATCTCAGGAGTTAGAATTTTGAGGAAGAAGAAAATTTGTATATGTTTGCAATGCCGCATCAAATAAAAACTTATCCACATAAAAGAAAATAAAGGCGTTAATTCTTAAATCGCGTAACCAAATCCACGTAAAATGAGGATTTACAGTTTATTCATTTCGGCAGGTACAGCTTGAATTAGATGATTTTTGAAACTGCTGATTTCGTAGTGGCTTTGAAAAAAATCAGGACCATATTACAACTAGTATGTTGTGGCCATCACGAAACTTTCTTCTATATTTTTCCTTTTTCTGATCCCTCCCCATGCTTGACGAAAAAGCAATATTCCTACCAAAAACAAAATTACACATGCAAAAACTTGACGACCATCAGAATGTCTGAATTATTGTAAAAACAAAACAAAGAGCGAAAATTGAAAGTTACTTTAAAAGCCTTACTTGAATTAATTACAAATATTTTATTTATTAACAAACATAAGATGGCAACAGTTAAAAATTTTAAATCATTGAGATAATATTTCCGATCATTTCCATACAATTAAAATCACGAGAAATACGCAGACGACAATCTATTACGATTTATCTTTCTTATTGTTGCATTAATAAAGCTATTTTTATTCGCAAAAAAAAAAAAAAAAAAAAAAAAAAAAAAAAAAAAAAAATCAACACCTCTTGGAGCGATTGGAGTCAAAATTGAACCAAAGCCTGTTTACGTATGGATTCACAAATATTCCAAATTTCCACCAGAACGTAGCATTACTTCTTGAGATAGGGCACTCACAATAGAAAAAAAGAACGGGTGATTGCGCTACCCCCTTTTTAGCTGTTGCCACCAAAATAAAATCAGCTCTTATACCCACTAAGGGCTACTTGTCAAAAAAATTTTGTTTGATTCCGTTCGTTATTTCTTGAGATACAGCAGTCACAATTCACGACAAAAAACGTTCTATAACTCAACCCCCGTTTGAGCTATTGACACCAAAATTGAATCAGCACCTGTTCCTGTTAATGGCAACGTATGGACCAAATTTTGTTTGATTCCGCCAGTTACTTCCTGAGGAATAGCAAGCAGACGTAACTCAAAAAACGTCCCATTGCTCCACCCCCCTTGGAGGAATTCGCGCCAAAAACCAATGGGCACAAGTTCACATAGGGGCACATATGTGTACCAAATTTCGTTCAATTTCATGCGGTAGTTTTTGCTGTAGAGCGGCCACAAAAAACTGGTCACACACAGACGTGACACACACACACACATACACACACACATACATACACACACACACAGACAGACAGACATCTTCCAAAAATAGTCGAAATGGACTCAGCACACCTCAAAACGTTCGAATCCTTCGAAATTCGAAAATTTGCACGAATCCAATACTTTCTTCTATGTATTAGATATAGAAGAAAGTAAAAATCAGGACTCTTATAACATTCTTTAAAAACCGCTCGTTTGGAAAAAGTGCCACAATACGAAATTTTTAATTTTCTTTTTTTTTTCGTTTAAGGGCCTTCAAAGGACGTTATCTTCTTTGGAAAATAATGACAGATTTTTTGTTCTAATATTAACCACTGGAGAGCACAGCAAACTCACTTTTCTTAATGTAAATTGTCTTTAGAGTTCAACTTCAAAGCTTCTCCTGTAAAATTTCATTTCTTTGCATGGTTGCACTCTTCTTCCAAATGAGCGATGTATGGAAATTTTTTTTAATATTGGGCTCTTATATTGTCTCCATACTGTCTGACCACGGATTGTATGAAAAGACACACATCCGTTTTACAGCCAGAAATGGAGGAATCTATGATTTTTTACCGATGTCAGCTTTTGCAGAAGCAGAGTCTCATTCAAATAAGCGGAATACGCGCATCAAATTTTTACTTTTCCCTCTTATTCATAGATTCGTCTTATCTAGACGTTTGAAAATTCCATGCAATCCGTGGTTGGACAGTATATCGCATCGAAAGATACATCAAAAGTTGGAATAAAGTTTATGAAGGCGTTTTTTTTTCGTCTAGGCACTGGAAACATTGGTAGGCTTGAATTTCACCTTGTATCCGAAATTCATCCAGCTTCCGTATTTTCAACATTTACAACTGATCAAAATTTTTGGAATACAACAAAATATCAAAAAAAAAAAAAAGTTAAAATAGGAAGCAAAAAATAAAAAGGCATTATTAGCAAAATTTGTGGTCTAAGGGATTGATTCATAGATCTGATTCATAGAGTCCAAGTTTCGCAAGTCTACCGATAACCATTCCTGTCGCCGATAGAAGGGTAAAGGTAAGGCTATTGTTCAAAATACATTAGTAGAAGTGATCCTTCAGAATAAAAACTCAGCGATGCTGCCCAACACCCAAGTATCATCATAGGGTTTCATCTACATGAAACGCAAGAATTAGCTGACAGTGCTTAGTTCGCGAATGAATTTTTCACTGAATACCTATTTACATTTTTATTTCTAAAATCCAACTTAATGTAAACGAAAAATTTTAATTAGCAAGAGCTAAACAATTTAAAATTTATTCACGCATAACTAGCATATAGCTCGGTTATGGGGGAAAAAAAAACTCTGCGAGTGAATTCCTCATTTAAATGCCTGGATTACTCAAAACCAGTTTGATAAAGGATGGTTCCAACATGATGAATCCTGACTTTGAGAATGAATAATACGGAAATTGCAGCAGTTGAATTTAGGAAATCTATTTTAGCAACAATCCATTGAAAAAAACTTTGAGTTGTGAAATGGTTTGCAATGAAAATTACGTAAAAGCGTCTCGGATTTAGATTTTTTTTTTTAAATATATACAGGAGCACTTTCTATATAATTTAGCCAGACGTGTATTTCCAGTGAACCTGAAAATGTGTCTAGCCTAAACAAAATTTGTACCTTGAAATAAACTTTAGTACCGTGAGTTGGCGAAGCACATAATCATACAGCAATCGAGCTAGAGCTATCCTAATGGATATAAATAGGTTAGTTTTAAGTTGGTAGTTAGGATTCTTTCAGCAATTCGATTCATTGAACAAACTCCCTTTACATATCTAGAAAGAGATTTAAGAATAAATTCTGAATTTTAATTGTGCACTATTTTTAAAGAAAAAAAACATCAGGCCCAAAATTTCGAATTTTTCCTAGGGGGGGGGGGCTGAAGGGTATACACGGGTGGTGTGGAAAAAACAGTTTCGAATCTCTAAAGCGTGGAAAGTGTTCGAAGTCTGATAACATCTTTGGAACCCGCACTGAGAATGAAGATTCGAAAAAATGAACTTCGCCAGGTTTTTTTTTTCTTTTCTTTTTTTTTGTGATTTTTTAAAACTTAACTTCAATGTTTTTTTCCCCCTTTTACTATAGAACAGTGGTGTCCAACCTACGGCCAACCTAATGTTACAAATCGAAAAGCACGATTAACTTCTAAGTTATAAATTTGGAGATCTATGTTCAGAAACTGGGTTTCTGAAAAACAGATGCAATGTAAATAAAATAATCCAACACCTACTTTACCATTTAAAGCAAAATGCACATCACAGGGCTAATTCAGCTAAAAGACGACCATAAACGAGAAATGTTTACATCATCCTAGTCAGCGGTATGTGTCTGCACTCCATTTCGAGTGACATTCGTGACGTCAGTTACATCGTAAAAAGAAGATTCGCTCTTGTTTAGAAGTTTAGACGCTTAGGCATGCGGGTCAAGTCAGACCTTTATCGGATACTTTTTGTTTTTCGTTCCCAAGGATTGCGTGGGCATTCTAGGCGACACGCCCACTTCTGAAGTTCAAGAGCGTCCAATCGCCAACTTTGGACTACTATCCTCCAGATAAAGATCAGGGATCGCAAGTCACGATCACTGAACGCCTGAAGCAAACCCATAGCAATATGACTCAATACGGAAATATTTCCGAAACTTCTTTCTGACATCGCACCTTAAACGAGTTATCGCCCTCCACGAATTAAATCCATTTGCATCGAAAACGTTAGAAATTGGAAGAAAAGAGCGAACAGTAAAAAAAAAAAATTTTACTGACAACCAAAACGCTTAAAGTAATTAAATTTTTGTAAGTTTAAATTTGGGACTAGAAAAAAAAAATATCCCGACGGGGAAAGGGTGGTTAGGAAGTTCTTAAATGTGTATTTGGAGTGATATATCGCTCTCAATATTTTCTCTTAATTTCAGAAAGAAATTTTCAGTTTGTTGTGTTCGTTGTTGTTAAGGTTTTTGCTGAAATAAAATGTTTTTTAAAGGGACAGAATTTTAAGGATTACTTGTAACGAAGTACTTGATGCACATTTTCATGATGTGATTAGTTTCAAAATAACTCCCAATATAATATATTAGGCTAATAAATGGACTTTCTCATTTAGACTATGATTCCAGGCTTAGAAGGCTAAAAATGTACAGTCTTGAGCAAAGAAGAGACCGAGGGGACATGATTCAGTTGTTTAAATTTATTAAAATGAAAGGTGTTACGAGGCTGAAGTTTAGCACTAAAAACAGGACAAGGGGTCATTGTTTTAAGCTATTTAAACCTCAAGCTAACATGGATTTTAGGAAAAATTATAGCAGGGTAGTGGGAACCTTGGAACAGCTTACCGGAAGAGGTGGTAATGAGTACGGGAGTAGATAGTTTTAAGAGGGCCATTGATCTTCACTGGGGATTGTATATTGACTAGGACCAGTTTAGCTGGGCTCAGAGCTGTTGCTAGTCGTCACTTTTGTATTTGTATAACGCAAGCTCATCATTTTCAATAGTGAATGCGTGTTAAAAAGTTTTGCAATGCAGTGCCAAGAGTTTCATTTTGCTAGAGAAATGCAATAAAAATTTTTAGAAATCTCCTGGGGGAGGGGGGTGGAGCTTTTGCCTATCCTAAGTTTTTATCCTCAATTATCAGGGTTGGCCGGAATGGACCCAATTGGGTTGGACCCAATGGGTTTTTTCGAAAAAACCCATTTAAAAAAACCCATTATTTAGCCCACTTTTGGGTTTTTTTAAATTTCCTGAGAAGTTTTTAAAAAATTAATTAATTTATATACTTTCACAATTTAAACTTCTTTTTTATTTGTTCTTCACCACAGACAATGGACATAAAAAATGAATGTTTAACTTTAATAATAGTATTTCTTAACGGCATTAAAAAAAAACTTCAAAGATTTTAAATAAATATATTTAACTTTTTTCTTTAACTGGTCTATAAATAACTCAAATTATCTTGACTAAGTCCTGTCATGTCTGATTTTCTCAATATTTGTAGATTGTACAGAAGAAACTACTCTTTACTCTAGCTAAAAGGCTTTCATGTGAATTATTTTCTGCAAACCTACACATCACAAATCTTGAATAAACAAAGTATATTTTTTAGAAATTAACAGGTTTTAAACGGTCGGACAGAAAACAAAATAGGATCTACAGTATTTTCATTATCTTTCGAAGAAGTTTAATATTTCTTATTCTGTACACAGAAATAGAAAAACAGGCAAAATAAAATTCAAAGAAATGTCTTGATTAAGCTTGAATTCAGTAAAAAGGGATTTTAACTACTTGAGGTTCTACAGTAGTTTTGCATAACAAAATGAAATACAATAAAGTAAAATGCAAAAAAAAAAATGTAGTAATTGAAAACGAACAAACGAACAATAGATTTTATCACTCGAGAAGTAACTTTGCCCTAACTGTTGGTAATCACGGAAACTAAAAAATCTGAAACTTCACCATTCTTGGGTTTTGTCATCTTTTACACTTTTCTTCAGAAAATGCTGAATTTCCAGCTTTTTTACCCCAAGACAATTTTTGTGCTTTGGCCATATACTTACGCTACAATATGCTACAAGCACCCCACATTTTCCCTAAAAAAAACAAAAAAACCCACATTTCTTTTAAAAAACCCAGCTTTAGTTGGGTTTTTTTGGGTTTTATTTAAAAAAACCCAAAAAACCCTGGGTCCATGGGCTTTTTTAAAAAAACCCGGGTTTTTGCCAACCCTGTCAATTATGCCTATCACAGAAATCTGACAATTGTGTTTCAGTTGGTATCACACCTACAAATGCGCAGATAATTTTATCTGCCAACGATAAGTGGCGGCTCATGCTCGATCTCTTTGACAGAAGAGATAATTTTGTACATCTTCGCACTTATCAGCATGAAATTAAAATAGGAAGAAAAAAGAAGCGTTATTTTGATTCGAGAAAAGATCGATCAAATGATCAAATTGATTTTTAGAAGAGGAAAAAAAAAAAAGGCAAAAGAAAAACTTCGTCAAAAAGGCAACTGCATTGCATTCCGAGACTGATTGTTTTTGCTATTAATGGTTGCAAAACCGCTTTTGGGTCAAATGAAAAACTGATTAAAATATATATCGAAATAGGGGCATTCCAAGGTATTTTTGACATTTATGTAGAGTCCGTAACGTGACTTTTTTGCGATAACTTTTTAATTTACTGTTTGATTAGCATATTATTTTATTTTGATCTTTTCCTACCAACACACCAGCTCAAATTAAAATAATTTGCACATCAAACGGTAAATTAAAAAGTTATGGCAAAAAAGGTCACGTTACGGACTCTACATAAATGTCAAAAATACCGTGGAATGCTCCAATAGCTAACTACCAAACGGTACGACCTTGAGGGTCACGGATCTAGACGAAACTCTAGATTTAGGTTAATTCCCACTAGATATGAGCCCAGGTAAAGCGGTTTGACTGCATAGGTCCTAGTTCGGCCATAATGGGGGCTTAAAGTTTCCAATTTAGCTCCAGAATGTAATGGGTTTTCCTTTGAAATTAACCATTTTTTACTCTTTTCTTGATATTGCATGGCAGTATCACCCAACTGAAAGCATTCAGAATATAGAATAAATTCCACCGCTCCTACGTTGTACTAACAAGAGACGCAACAGAGGTTAGAAAAGCAAATAGTGTGCCAAAATTTCAAATTCAAAAGAAAACGCTATTGCAGTTCCGGGGCCATACCAGCAAAGAAAGCCTACGTACTCAAACTACTTTACCTGGGTTCATATCTAGTACGAATCGATCTAGATCGGGAAGTTTATCCAAATTCATGACCCTCAAGTTTTTGCCGTCTTAACTACACTTATTTGCAGGACTCCAGAATTGCAATGGCGCCTTGATTGGAATTTGAAACTTAGGGACAATATCTACCCTCCGAAGACATTCAACGTCCCTTGTCAGTTCAACAAGAGAGGGGGGGGGGGGTGGATATTGTGAATGCACTTAATTGACACATACGGCAATGCAAATCAAGAAAAGAGTAAAGAAAGTTTAATTTCAAAGGAAAAACCATTGCTTTTTCTGGACTCAAACAGCAACTTTGGACCCACATTGCAGCCGAACTAGGGCCTATGCAGTCAAACCGCTTTACCTGGGCTCATACCTGTTGCGAACTGACCTAAATTCTGAATTTCATCCAGATCTGTGACTCTCAAGGTCGCGCCGTTTGGTAAGAAAATTTTTCACATGTTTGTTGAATATTCAAAATCAAGCTTCAAACAAAAGCTCGAACCGAAATCTATTTTTCTTTGTTTTTCAATTTTTAAAACAGGGGTGGCCCGGGGGGGGGGATTCGTTGCACAGGTCTGCACCATTTATATATATATATATATATATATATATATATATATATATATATATATATATATATATATATCAGTGGCGCACACAAGGGAGGAGTCCAGGGGGTCCGGACCCCTCCCATAAGTCTTGTTGTTTTTCCCCCGATTGATTACGATTCTATGTATTTTGTACGTAAAATATTTCCAAACAAAGCGAACAATAATTTCAGTTTTAATAAATGGAAAAATAAAATCCTTATGCTAGAAGATTTTTTAAAAATATTATGCACTTTTTGTATAACAAATGACCTAAAACAAGCAGAATGGTGATTATAAATGAACAATAACGATGTTTTTAGTTTTGTATTTATAGATTAAAATGAGATTCTATGAACTTTTGGTGCTTCTACAACGATGAATTTGCTTTGCTGCATCCATTTCTTAACTATAAGAAAAGTAAAAGCGTAAAATTATTTTACTTTCTGGTAATTTGTTTAAGTATATTTCATTACAAAACGCTAATTATTTATTCAATAGTTTATTTTTTACTGTTTTCCGTTCTCGCGAATCGACAAAATCAAGTCAATATGTTTGGCGATGTATTGGGATATAATATGAAAATGAGGCTTTTGATCTCGAACCCTCCCCTAGCAAAATTCCTGTGTGCGCCACTTTATATATATATATATATATATATATATATATATGGAGTGTTGTAAGGGGTGTGCACAGAAATTTTGGGGCCCGTCACAAATGACTTTTACGGGCCCCGACCCCTACGTCCCTACACATATTTACCCCATACTTCAAAAATCACGGGCCCCCTTCAAGCTCGAGCCCGTGGCAGCAGGTGCCCCCCCCCCCTTGTGCACGCCCTAAGTACCATTTCCCTTTTGGGGGGGCTCTTTCTTGGGGGTAACGCCGTAGTATTTGAGGGGTGCGCTATCGCTTTGGAATAATAGGTACCCATTTTAGCTAGGCCCGTTATAAATGGGGGGATCCGGGGGGGGGAGCAATTGCTCTCCTGGCTTTGTGAAATTAATGTGTTTCTAATTTGGTGAGCGTAGGTTTCGCTGCTTTGTGGTATTATTTACATTGAGTGTCGTTCCCCCCCCCCCCTTGAAAAATCGAAATGTCGGTCTTGGGTTTTAATTCGTCCGTCGTGACGAACTTCTACGAAGAAAACACAGCAAGCCAGAAATTTTTTTAAAATGCAAATCGCATCGAAAAGAATGCCTGGTGCATTCAACTGCAAGTTGGTTTCGCAAAAGAATCCGTTTTGCGAAACATTCACTTAACATTTCCCCCCGCCAGACACAGACGCATGCTCGACAATACCAGTCTTTATGACACATCGCAGCTGCGCACATACTCCCAGAAATTCGAGACCGGGCTTTTTAATTTGTTTGTATCCATATCTCAATCTGCGCTCTCGAGCCGAGGAAAATAATTCACAATTCCGTGGGATGACATCATCTCTCTTGGAATGCTCTCGACGACCGGTTCTGTGAGAAAAGGGAGAATTTAGGAGCGCGGCTGGGCATATATATGAAGTAAAAGCACTTCATTGTCAAAAATGAAATTTGAATTAGAAATTACTATACTTATGGAATCTCGCCAAGTTAGAAGCTTTCACAATGGAATCTTGCCAAGTTAGAGGCTTTGGCAATGTGAATTTGAGAATTCAGTCACTCCCACAAAAAAGTAATTAGTGTGCAGAATTCGTTTTGTCTCAAAAAATTAAATTTCGAAATGCCCAGATCTATTTTTAAGGCCTTCACAAGAGCCTTTCACGCTTTGTATTTCAAATAAAAATTCAGTATGATTGAAATGGAGCGGGGGGGGGGGGAGAAGAGGAAAAAATCTGCGGGAAACTTACTTTTAAAATACAAAATGATAAACACTATAAATCAGATGTTCCTAGCCTGGGAGCGAGTTCCCTCAAAGGGGCGATTTGCTCCTCAAGGTGGCGATAAATTCATGAGGGCCAATAGGGGGCGTTGAGTATTTAAAAGACAAAACAGTTTTTTTTAAAAAAAGCCATCAAATATCGAAATGGGGTCGTTTCCAAAATTTTAAAAGCATTTTTTTTCCTGAAAGAGCATGCTTAAAAACATGGGATCTGACCATTTTTTAAATAATTTGACTTAGTTTAATATTCTTAAATTACTTATCGATGCGCTTTCATTGTTTACGCTTCTGTCGATGTCATCACAAATGACGAAATGCTATTCACTGTTGCCATTCGCAGAACGTAATATTTAATTTGCTTCTTTACTCACGTGTACTGACAACGATATGGATGATAGCAAGCATAGAGCCCAATATTTAATTCGCTTCGTGATTATCATAACGTGGAATCGAGGCAGACTGATGCGCTAAAAGTGCAGCATTTGTGACGTCCTGAAAACCACGCTTTGTTTGAAAAATCGGACATTTTAAAAAATTAAATAAAAAATAACTGTTCGGAAAATTAAAGTGTTTTCTGGGTCAATGTTATTTATTTATTTATTATTATTTTATTTTTTTATTCTATCAATTTCAGTGACTAAAAGTACTACTTTTTGACTGAAGGAAACAACCCAATCGAAAACGTAAAACGTACACGAAACTGATTGTTAAGAGTTCAGACAAGGAACCACAAGCGCAAAAAGAAATTAACGTTCAGGATCTCGTTTGAACCTTGAAAAATATTTCATAATTCATGCAAAATTTGAGTTTTCAACTACTTTTTTTTTAATTTTCAGCGTCAGTGTTTTTATTTCAGATTCCAAATAAAAAGAGATTTTTTTTTTTTTTTTTTAAGTACGTCTAAGATCTCAGTTAAGAGTAATACAAAAATCGCAGATAATATTCAGAGTGACATGAACAGATAGTTTAAGAAATGATTTTAAAGCTTAAATAAAACAATATTGAAACTAATGTTCGAAATAACATCAGAAATTAAAAGCATTAATAACAGTTTAACTTCTAAATATTTCTGAGTCAAATCGATCCGCTGCGCAATTTCAAGACATATTTTACTGAGTGGGGGAGGGTTCTAATGACAATATCTCCCTCTTTTCAAACTGAGTACTTGGTCACATGGGTGAATTTAAATTCATGCCGCACATAGGCTGATCCATGCCTGAAATTACAAAGTTTTCCCGTTGAGATGATGGGGGGGGGGGGGGGAAGATAAATCCGATACATTTTGTGCGAAAACACACACACACATGAATATACATTGATTTAATAGTCAGGTGAGAATCCCTTCCCCCCAAGGAGGAGCACGTTGAAACCTGTCGCTCCTCCCTTTAAAATGAATGTATCAAACATTCATTTTAAAGTTGAAAAAAATCCTTTGTGCGGAAAATACGAAATAACGTATAATAGCACAAATTGCAGGTTACAGCAGGCGTTTCAAGAAAAAGGAGTTCCTTGTGACCTCGAAACACGTGTCTGCAGTAATCTGCGATTTGTGCTATCATACGTTATTTCTTATTTTACTATTCTTGTTATACATTCATTTTAATTAACTACCAGCTAAAGCTGGCTTGGCACCATCAAGCCTTTTGCTAGACTCGGGGGTTCAACCAAGTTATTACTATTTATACTGTTGGAAAAATATTTCATATTCATGAGACGAATCAAAAAATATTTTTATGTCCAGTAAGAAATGTCGTTCCAAAATATAAAAATTTACTCATTCAGCTTCCATGAAAACAAAAAATAAATAAAATTTGCCGAACGTAAATATTTATAAGTAAGTGCTGCCTCTGCCCCATCAGAAATTTGGCACAGCTTGGTCAACAGTCAGCTACAAATCGGACAAGACAAAGCTAAAAAAAACCGTTATTATTTGAAATATTTTGACAATGAAAACAAAATTACACATGTGCATTTCCATGCTAAATTTCTATGTAGTTTTGAAATACAGCTGGAAAAATACAAACTTGCTGAAGATGCGTCAAAAGAGCTACGCGAGAGGCAACACCCTCTTTCAAAGAGATAATCGTGATTTTTTAACAAGTTCAAGACCACACTGCACAACATTGGGGTAGAAACTATAATAAGTCCGTAAACAAAACACTTACCAAAGATTTTTGGAAGCTTCTTTTGTTAAAGGAATAAAAAACTCTTAATTATCCAAGTTGTGTACGGTACACAGCCGCCGATAGTTAGCAGAAGCAAGTGGCTGTTACAACAGTAGTAAAAGAAATCACGAAAAGCGTCTGAATCTGAAAACGCCGGCTGCAACAAGTTTGAAGGGCTTCCCTTCCCTGCTCTAACAGGTTGCCAAAAGGCTAGATTTGGCAACTTATCGCGCGGCGGTTTGCTTGCAGCAATTTGTGTGTTTTTTGTTTTCGAAGAGAAAGTTCGCGAGTGGTACACGCGATTATTTTTTATTTTTGAGGGGTGTGCGCGGTGTGCGTCGAGGCCTTGAGAGAGCGGTCACAAGTTAGGAGGGGGAATTTCGAAGGCCATAGGTGCGCACTGTGCATGCAACATTTTGGCATTTGAGGTCAGGCCCGTCATTTAGGGGGATTAGGTGGATGGGGGGGGGGGGCTGCACGTGCTTCTCCCCCGGTTATGGATTATTATATTCAGGGTGGCGTAAGTAACAACAAACAAAGAACACATGTAAGTGGGTGCGTTTTCTGAGGTTATTCGGGTATAATTTACAGTATACCCTTCGCCCCTTGCCTGGAAAAAAATTCAAAATGTCGGGCCTGTTACCACAAAAAACACACCAGCAACTCCCCACTTCTTCTGACCCACCGACCGGTTGAAATTTCTGAAAAAAATCGTGGATCAGTGAGTTTTTTTTTTTTTTTTAATAAATGCAATAAAAAAATAATTAAATGAGGGAAAATAAAAATACTAAAAACTATATAGTTGTGGCCAGGGGCGGCTCCAGGACCGTGCAGTCCATGCGGCCGCACAGGGCCAGCGCCGACTTAGGGTCAGGCCTCAAGTTTCTCTGATGCGGTCTTTCGTTGGCCCTGAAGATTAATCGCAAATGTTGTTTTCGGGGGAGGTGGGGGGGGGATACGTTTGTTTTTGCTTTCAAATTTGACAGTTAGGCGTCTTCTAAAACAAGGATTCTCAACCTCTGCTTCAGTGGATGGGCAACGGTCTGCGAAAAATATGACCGTAACTGGGAGATTTTTACGTGATCGCGTTAAAAACATTTCCTTATTTAGTTTTTTTTTTTTTTTTTTTGCAATATTTTGTGTAATGTTTTTACGTTAATTTTGTGATTACTTTTCATAATTTTCTGTTTTTTTCCTCAATGGCTTATTTACATCCGTATTAATAATTTCAATAATTAAGGGAGAGTTGGGAATAATTGGACTGCAGGAGAAGTGGGACAGCTGCATTTATAAGCCGAAATAAAGCGTGAAAAATTATTTCTATCTTGTCCAGCAGATGTTGCAGATGCAGGGTCAAGTCAAGCGAGAGTCTAAAGTTACTACAACTACCGGGCTAGCTAGGAATTAATTTTCTCATTTTACTTCGGCTTATTAATGCAGCTGTCGCATTGCTCCTGACTCCTCACACCTCTACCACACTTGTCTCTAAATTAGCGTATTGTTGTTAGCAGTCCTGGATTTACCTATAAGTTAAACAAGTTATAACTTAAAACTCCCGAAAAACTACATGATTCGTTTCAGAAAACAAAATGAAAAGTTTGGAAAAAAAAAAAAAAAAACATTCATTTTCAAGTGCTCGAAAACCTTGAACATTTGGAAAATGTAGTTACAAACCTTGAATTTTAAAATTTCTAATGAATGTGAGGGGAAGGGGGGAAGACCAAACACGTTGCCGAATTCAGCTCCTTGCTACACGCTGCATCAAAGATGTATAATCGTGGTTCTCACGTTTCTGTAACATATAGCTTAAGATATTTTTTTTTGTGATTCACATGTTTCATATCTTGTCAGTTATTTGATCCCAAATTCAGTATTTTCGAAGAGCTTTTGTTATTGCTTGATTTTATCTTACTTCTACTGCATAACTGTTAATCTGTTTTGAAGAAGAAAAAAATATTGCTCTCCCTCTATCCTTTTTCCTTTTCCACACTACTTGTATTCGAAAAAATATTGTTATAAGGAAAAATCTACAGTATTCGGAAGGAAAAAAAATAAGTATTTAAATGATAGAGACTGGAAAGTACAAATGAAATGCTTTAAATACGTTTAATTGTTCTAGAGTCCTTGAAAATAATTAAATATTTCTACTTAAAAAGTGCTTCAATTTTATTTCTTATTTAATGCAAACCGTAAATTGTTTGAATGGCAGGGATGTTACTCTGTCATCACCTATCTTCTAAATCTCCACACCATTTTTAAGGAGTTTAATGCATTTTTTACTAGTGATCATTTTGTTTGTCTTTGAGTTTGGGAGATGATCAAAATGAACTTTACAAAAAGCCGATATGAGCAAGTGACGATACTTTGTCTTTTCTCATCTCTCTGTCGATCAATTTCGACGATTTGTCGAATCAAAAAAAAAAAAAAAAAAAAAAAATTCTTATCTTGCATTTTTTTTATTTGCAAAAGAGTGTGAAATTGAAAAAAGGTTTTGGTTGGCATATTTTCCCCCCTGATATTCTGTAGTTTAAATTATGCTTTATAATGTCTCAAAACGCAGAATTTTATATCTATTTTTCAAAAATTTTCCCATTGAGGATATTCTATATCGCATTTAATATGGTACATGAATCATTCTCCTGATACTCCCCTCCCACCAAGGTCAGTGAAAGGTCAGTGATAATATGCATACATGTGAGGACTTTTTTTTTTAAATCCCTCCCCCCCCCCCCATAAAAACCGAACTTGATGAAAGGAGACCGCGGGCAAGAACCACTGTGGACAACATTGTTGCTTTTCCTGACATTATTGAAGATGGACAACTAATGCAGGCGTTTTTGGATAAAGCACAAACTGCATATCGTAGCATAGAAGGACACCAATCGATCGAAGTAACGTCGCATCGTTCTTGTCTATGAAAATGCAAGGCCACATACTGCCGCTTTAAAGCAGGAAAAAATTTTAAAAAATTCACCGGGCACCTCTGAAAACCCTCCGTACAATCTAGAATTACCTTCCCGTGACTTCTATTTGTTTGGACTACTCAAAAAAGACATTTGAAGACAAAAATTTGATGATGACGCAAGTGTATAGAGGACTTCGTGCACAATTCGCTCTGCACATGTCCTTCTTCTTTCCATCACGACGGCATCAAAAACTTGGCAATCTGATAGAAAAAATGTGTATCAGAGGTATAGAAAAAAGATGGCTTATGTTTATATTTTTTGATTGATACAAACAACTTTTTTTAGAGAAATTCCGGTTCATTTTTGATCTGCCCTCGTATTTTCATTCTCCATCAGATTGGTGCATTTGCAAGTTGAAAATTGATTTAACTCAATAGCATTTTCAGTGAGTATTAATTGGCAACAACAGGGTCTCAATTCGTTCTAGTTTTTTTTAGAAGACTAAATTTTGTATATTTCCAAATGGCAACACCATGCATTTAAGGGTTAAAAATCCAAAATGTATTTGGATCATAATTATACATTTGGAGCAAGAACCGGAAATTTCCAAATGACACAAAAAGGTATAGATCACCAAAAGTCGTAAAATCTTGGGAGGCAGAAAAAGTTTTAGCCCCCGGACAAATTATTTCTCAAAATGCATTGGAAAATAACCTGTAACATGGTTTCTGAGAGATTTTTATTCTGAAAGAACGAGTCGCCAAGGCATTTTCCTGTTCGTTGTCCGGGTGACCTGGCGCCCGAGTTTGTCGGTCCCAGCCTGCATTTAGGTAACATTATATATTTTTTAAGTGTCATTGAAATTGGTTTCACAGAAGCAAACGCCAACAAATAAAGGCAAAAGTTTTAAAACCTTTTTACTTTTCTGATTCCTGAAATCTTTTAAAATGTTAAGCTCTCCCCTTCTTGTACCGACGTCTTCAATTCACACTTTTCAAAATCTGAATGATAAGTTCTTAATATGAAAAAAAAAATTTAAAAATTTTAAAACTCCCCGACTGAGTCGCATCTGTAGAATCAAGAGGGAAAATTGAAAATCCTTTTACAATCCTTATATTATTAAACATCAATCTCAAGAATTTTATTTGCTGTTAAATAGAAACTGGCAACAGATAAAAATTTTAAATCATTGCTTTTAATTTCCTTGTCGACCAACAATGAATTCGGTTATCAATCGCGTGAATAAAGGCTTAGCCGTTGTTCAAATCTGCTTTAAAAAAACGTTATAATTCGAATTCTGTGAAACATGGAAGTTCCAAACACATTCTATCAGACGCGGAAAGAAGTTCTCTTTATTTTGGTATTAAAGTTTAAAATTTTTAACTATATTTTCACTGCAAAAATCGCGAAAAACCTTTTAGAGGATTTTAATTAATATCTTCGTTAATTAATGTCATCCAAAAATGCAACCTAGCTAAGAACACTCTCGAACAACTCTCCTTTCGAACAATTTTTGAGCAATCACGATTGCTTATTGTTCTCATTTGACTGTTTTTGGCGTTACGCTGATTTTTCCCACCGCCACCCTCCGCACCATCACCGTGGACCGGCTGGCTCCTCACGATGCTGCTCCTATAGCGAAAGCCGTCTCCAGGTTGCATCCATGTCCTACACACACGCGCATACATACACAACTACACACACATACGCGCACATACACTCACACACAAACACATACACACATACACACACAAACACATACACACACATACACACATACAAACACTTACACACACGCATACGTACAGACACAACACATACACACACACACATACACAACTACCCACACATTCATGCATGCACACAGACACAAACACATATGCCTACACACACATACACATACCCCCCCCCCACACACACACATTCATACACACACATACACATAACCCGTACACACAAACACACACGCCTACATACACACACTCGTGATTGCGAAAAACATTATTTGAATTCAAGATGTCAAAATTCAAATTAATTATTTTTTATTTATTTATTTATTTATTTTTTTTTTCAAAATCGATCCATCCGTTTTGGCGTTAGAATGCAACGGTCAGACACACAGACACGTCAAACTTATAACCCCCTTCCTTTGTGTGTTGGGGGTTAAAAAGTAATGGGTAACAAGAAAAAAACAACGTTCGTCTTTTTTCCAGCCACTTATCAGCATAGCCTGTTTTCCGTGAATTATTTGCCAACATGGCACAACACAATAAAAATTTCAAAGGAGGAAGAGCATTTCTTCCCCGTTCCGTTCCTGTATAATTCTTACATAAATAAGAGCAATGTCCTATGATTGCGGCATTACAAAACGAGAGATAAACTGCATCTTTTTTCTTCCTTTTTCTTTTTTGAAAAAAATACGCGATTTTGAATTAATGATGCTGAATAGGATTTATTACCTTCTATAAATAGGGTTGTATCATGATCATCTTCATAAATAGCAAGGATTGATGCAGTAGCATTTCAAATCTCTTTTTGAGTTTTAAAAGTAAATGTTACCTTCCTTAGAAGAAAAATCATAAAATTCGTAAACAGCATCGTAATTGAATAATGAACGTTAGCACAGCGCGATCTGATAAAAAAGTACAACAAATAACTACTATTTTAAGGCCGGCTCATCACTGAAAAAACGCTAATCACACAAAAGCAATGATTGTAATTGTGACTGATCATTAAAGCCTAAATTTAATGATATTCATTTGTTTTTTTCTTTCTTTCTTTTTCATTTTCCTTCAATCTTTTGAATTTTTGAACTCTTTTTCTCTTTTGGGAGCGATTTTTTTTTTTCTGTTTTAATATCATGGCGTTTTATGGTTTTCTGCTTTCTTCATTTTTTTACTTCCTTTTACAACAAAAGGGAGTATTGTATTCGCAAAAAAAAAAAAAAAAAATTTCACTCAAAAATCGACCTTAATTTCCATTTCACTCAGCCCCAATGAATATTGAGTTTTTTTTTTTTTTTTTTTTCGACTCGACCACACGTGGATAAGTGCCTAAGAACGTATAAACAAGCGAAATATCCATAATAACCCGAGATTCCCGAGTTAATTACAACGAATTTTCTCGTGACGTCTATCTGTATGTATGTTTGTGCGTATGTGTGGATGTGCGGATATGCGTATATGCGTATGTATGTCGCTTAACTCAAGAACGGTAAGTCCAAGAAAGTTGAAATTTGGTACGTAGACTCCTAGTGGGGTCTAGTTGTACATTTCCCCCTTTTGGTTGCATTCGGGTGTTTCTAAAGGGGTCTTTTGTCCCTTTTTCGGGGGAAATCATTGTTAATTTCGATGTAAACTCAAGTGGTGTTATAATTTGGCGGACACTTGGCGATATATCGCCAGTCTTTTGGTCGCCAAGTTTTGTCGCTGACTTAGCGATAAATTTGGCGATTTTTTTTTTAAAAATCTGTTTCAATTTGGCCATTGTTGGTGGTATTTAGAGAGTAAACTATTGAATCACATTAAAACTGCCAGTAATGGGTAAATGACATTAAAGTGGAGTAAAAGGAAGTCATGTAATGCACACATTAGCTCGTTTATAAAACGTAAAACCCAAATGAATTTGCATTTCGTATTAACGTAACTTTCTTTAAAAGAAAATCGCTCGCTCATTCAATCTGTCAGAGCATAGTCACAAAGTTTAGAAAGGACTTGGAGGAGGGTTTCTTCCTAATTTCCAAACGCCCAAGAAAAATGCGTCATCTTTTGACAGGAGAAGCTGGTACTCTTTGAAATGGAAGAATTTTTAGTTGGAGAGTCAGTTTCCTTCAAATGTGCATCAATCATATTTTATCATACATCATATTTGTCAAAATAAGCTTTTCTGACACAAATATTTCCTTTAACAATGTCGAATGGGGCCGTCTATAAATAATGTTGGCTTTTTTTTTTTCAAATTTTTTGATACCCCTCCCCTTTCCTTTTTTACCTTCCTTTTTCAAAAAAGGAAGTATTGTATTCGCGAAAAAAATTTCACTCAAAAATCGGCCTTAATTTCCATTTTTCTCACCCCCGAATGAATGTTGCGTTTTTTTCGATCCGACCACACGTGGATATATGCCTAGGAACCTACAGACACTCGAAATATCCATTTTGACGACCCCTGGGTTAATTACAACGAATTTTCTCGTGACGTCCGTATGTACGTATGTATGTGTGTATGTATCTCGTATAACTCAAAAACGGTATGTCCTAGAAAGTTGAAATTTGGTACGTAGACTCCTAGTGGGACCTAGTTGTGCACCTTCAATTTTGGTTGCATGTTTTTAAGGGGGGTCTTTGGCCCCTTTTTGGGGTGAAATCATTGTCAGTTTCGAAGTAAACTCAAGTGGTGTTATAATTTGTCGAACACTCGGCAATATATCGCCAGTCTTTAGGTCGTCAAGTTTTGTCGCCAACTTGGAGACAAATTTGGCGATTTTTTTTAAATTTTAAATTTGATTTTAATTTGGCCACTGTTGGTGATATTTAGAGAGTAAACAATTGAATCACATTAAAATTGCCAATGATGGGGAAATGACATTAAATTGGAGTAAAAGGAAGTCATGTGATGCACACATCAGCTCGTTCTTCAAAGTGTCACAATATATGTCACATTATTTTTTATTAACCTATTCGAAAAAAGGGTAAGATGTCACATTTCTTGTAATTCACTCCCTCCCTTGTTACAGACCCACAATTTCCCCCTCCCTCCTCATAGTGGGACATCATTTGTGGACAGCCCCATAGAGCATTTAATAATCCGATACAATTGTGGTTTCATGTAATTTTATGAAACAGAGGTTTTGAAGTCATGTATTAAAACTTACGGGAAAAAACCATAGACTAATAATAAGAGTAGACCGAGCTATGGCAACCCTTTTGCTGCTCATAAACCAAACCATGTGACTGGTGGATATCCTAGGAACAGCGGGCGTTAATCGTAGCAGACGATCAACGCCAGCGCGAAATAAAATAAATAGAATTGATGGAACACGGAAGAATGATCTTTTATGGAGTCCGATTTGTAAATTTGTTATTCTAAGTTGTAAATATTTTGTTAATATAGTGAGTTTTTCTTTTAGATAGTATTGCTCTCTAAGCAATAAAAGATGCAAGCGACCAAGAAGAATCAGCAAACGGTAAGATTTTTACCTACAGTTTCAATTTAAGATACCGATTAGTACATTTTTGCGTTAACGCAAAACGTTTACGCCATTTCGTTCACGCCAATGCTGACAGCTCCAAATGAAATAAAAGTTACCGAAAACTGATCGAAAACTATTACTAATGTCAAAATAATGCATAACTAAAAGAAAAAAGTTCAATCTCTGCACCTGGAAGTTTTTTTTTAATGAAAGCGCATTGTCTTAAAATACATGTCGAGTGCGAAACTATAGATAATGTTGCCATCTAGCAATCATGCTGCCAAAGTCTTCGCCAAGCCCTTCCACTAGTCACATGATACATCTATGAACCAATTTTCTTTATCAGCAAGAATGAGAAAGCTCGGTCTACTCTTATTATTAGTCTATGGAAAAAACAGATTAAAATGATAAAAAACGGCACTGAGGCACAACCAGAGAGGGAGCGACTCCTTAGAACCAGGGCTGCAAAAACTCCGACTTTTTCTAAAAAAAAAAAAAAAGTCAGACCAGGCGGCTTTTATAAAAAGATACTGTAATTTAAAAAAAAAATGGTCTTTTTTGGCTTTTTAAAATTACTAACTTTACCATTTATATTTCTGACCCCTATACATTTCAAAGTAACCAATGTCAATTTCTTTACTAATAATAAAGCTGAAAGTCTCTCTGTCTGGATGTCTGGATCTCTGTGACGTGCATAGCGCCTAGACCGTTCGACCGATTTTCATGAAATTTGGTACACAGTCAGTTTGTAGCATGGGGGTGTGCACCTTGAAGTGATTTTTCGAAAATCCGATTTTGTTCTTTTTCTATTCCAATTCTAAGAACATTTTCCCGAGCAAATTATCATAAGATGGACGAATAAATTACCAAATTATCACATCGTGGAACCGTAACATGGGCAAGCCAATTGGCGAGAAATTCACCATACATTATTTGTAAATATACAGGCAAACCAAAAGACCTTTTAATTTTCTACAACGATCAAAGCCGTGCGGGTATTATATATATACTAGTAAGTAATAAAACAATACCTTTGCTAAAAATAAAATGATAAACGGACGTCGGCACCATGCTAAACTAACGAATCTAAAAATCCATCTTTTTCAAATTCGATGTTTGCCGCAGTACTCAAAAAGAGCTGCGTGTTACAACTACTTCAATCGGTAGTTTTTTTATTCTTAAAGTTATCTATAAAAATTTAAACATTGAAAATAACTGACGCGTTAAGTAAAAAAAGATGATTCATTCTGTGTTTTTGGCTCTCCTGAAAAGTGCCAATTTTCACATTCGTTAGTTTAGCACAGTGCCGACGATATACACAATACAGTGAAACCTGTGTATAACGATACTGTCTATAACGATAACCTGTCTATAACTTTTTTTTTTGGCCCAACAAAATGTCAGCATGAATAATCAAACTGTCTATAACGATAACCTGTCTATTACTATATTTTTTTTATTTATATTACTATATTTTTTTAGGTCCCAACAGTACCGTTGTAGACAGATTTTACTGTAACAGCAAACTTTCAAACATTTGGCAAAATCCCTAGACCTTAATTGGATGGTCTTCCATCCAAGAGCGGATTCAGAAATGTTTCAAAAGGGGAGCGGTTGATTTTTTAACTTACATTTTGCTATGTATCTGATTACACATGCTTGTGGGGGGGGGGGGGGGTTACCACAGAATTTTTGTCTAAAACATCTTAAATACAGAGATTTAGCTAAGAAAACCCCAAACCTATTCCTTTAATTTTCCGTTAAGAGAGGCATTCTAAAATGGAATTTTAACACTTCAATTTCGTAATAATTGTGAAGTAATATTTCGAAACTCCCTCCCTCTAACATCACCGAAGGTTGTCTAAAAATGCAATTTTTGAAACTTCAATTTCGAAAAATTACCAGACAAAAAAATCACTGAACGTTAACACTACCTGAGATGTCTACAATCGCGTTTATAAGACTTAAATTTTGCGAAATGCCCGAAGGAAGGCTTCCGAACGCCTCCTCCCTAACATTGCAAAAATCTAAAATTGCCTTTTTGAAACTTCAATTCCTAAAAGTTTTTAGGAGGGAAATTTCACAACCCCATTTCTTCCCTTAACGTGTTTAAAAATGGTCTACACTTGCGTTTCAGAACTTCAATGCGATGCAGGGGCGATCCGGTGCAGGGGGGGGGGGGGGGCGATCGCCCCTTGCGCTTCCCTTATATCCGTCCTTGCTTCCGTCAAGCAGACGTCTTTAGCATTCAAAACGAATTCCTTGTAGCACTAAAACACGTGCATGCAATAATTAGTAGTTTTTCATGCCTCATTATTGTTGGTTTTATCAATTTTTTTGTGTGCATCTGTGTAAAACAGAAGTAAATTCTGCATTCATTTAAAATTGAAATTTAAATTTCTGTTGCTATAGTTTAGTACCGTGTATGAAAACTATATAACATCAGTCAAAAGTAAGGAATTGATAAAAACATCTCATTACTCATTTGAAATTGATAATTTCCTTAAAATATTATGCTTAAATGAAGCTTGCAGGAAAGAGCTACATTTGAAGAATTGTTTCTACTCACATATTTTCTTATGAAAATAATAAAGTTGTTCACTTATGAGTGTAGGAGTGAAAAGCATTTTTTTTTTTTTTGCACTGCATAATGTTATTTAACAACTACCAAGTTTTTAGTCTTGTTTCACGGAAATTGTTGATGCAACAATAATTGATTTAATGATACAAATATAACTTTCATTTTGATTAAATTAAAATAAAAACACTAAAAAAATTTTTTTTCTTTGAAATCCCGGATTTTTCCGACGAAAACCGGCATTTTTTAACGGTGAAAAAAAAAAAAAAAAAAAAAAAAAAAAAAAAAAAAAAAAAGAACCAGCTAATTTCTTGTGGCTCGGCTAAAATCCTACAGCCCTGCGCCAGAGCCCTTAGTTTTAAGCCTCACTGCTTGTTCAAGTACGTAAATACTATTCATATAAAAATATATTTATGAATGTATGAATAGATTGTATGAATGTATGAATTAAACTTTCCTACTTCAAAGAAGAAAATTCTGGTTACGACCCTGGGTCAAGGTACAGTACGCCTCACTATTGTTAGCACTCAGCAAATGTAAAATTCAAATATTTCATGCACACAATGCTTGCAAATTGTAAACAAACAGCGATTCTTCCCGAAGAAAACTTGTTTCGACAATGTTAAATTTTAGCAACTTTCCTTTCTCTTCTTTTCAATATGTTTTAAAGTAGAATTGTCAGAACACGAATGCCAACAATCGAGAGGTGAACTTTATCCGTAGGCTTCTCACTTCTTCTTCAATATTTTGCTATTTCAAAATTTAGCATTCATTTCAAATTTTAACGTGTTGCACCAATTTCTCCTAATATATTTTAAAACAAATCCATCCACTATCCACTATAATATTAAAATCTGTTCGCGTCCGTCTGTCTGTCTGAAGATTGATCTTCTCGAGAACGCTGCGAATCGAGAGTCAAACAAGATACCGATCAATTCGAATTTTTCCAAAAAAAAAAAAAAACAATAGGACCAATCTCGTAATTGTGCGACTTTAATTAGCGGAGATATTAATTAAAACGTTAATTAACATAACGTTATTCAGGAATTTTTATTTCTTTAATGTTGCCATTTTTGCATATGGGTGAGCAAGTAAAATTCCAATTATTGTTTTAAAAGAGTTTTTTTGGCTGCTGTCCAAATTTTAAAACAACGTTTCCATCTAGAGTTTCATTTTAAATTAGTTTAAAATTGGTTGATCTATTCAGACATGGCCTTTATTTTATCGTCTGTCCTTTTTTACTTCCTTTTACAAAAAAGGAAGTATTGTATTCGCGAAAAAATTTTCACTCAAAAATCGCCCTTAATTTCCATTTTGCTCACCACCAAATGAATGTTGAGTTTTTTTTTCGATTCGACCACATGCGGAAAAGTGCCTAAGAATGTATAGACACGCGAAATATCCATTTTGACCATCACCGAGGTAATTACAACGACTTTTCTCGTGACGTCTGTATGTATGTGCGTATGTGTGTATGTGCGTATGTGCGTATGTATCTCGCATAACTCAAAAATGGTATGTCCTAGAAAGTTGAAATTTGGTACATAGACTCGTAGTGGGGTCTAGTTGTGCACCTCCCCTTTTGGTTGCTTTCGGATGTTCCTAAGGGGGTCTTTTGCACCTTTTTGGGGGGAAATCATTGTTAATTTCGATGTAAACTCAAGTGGCGTTATAATTTGTCGGACACTTGGCGATATATCGCCAGTCTTTTGGTCGCCAAGTTTTGTCGCCAACTTGGCGACAAATTTGGCGGAGTTTTTTTTTTTGGTTTCAATTTGGCCATTGTTGGTGATATTTAGAGAATAAATATTGAATCACATTAAAATAGCGAATAATGGGGAAATGACATTAAATTGGAGTAAAAGGAAGTCATGTGATGCACACATCAGCTCGTTTTTTTTTACATTCAACGTTCTTAACTCTTTTCAGCATATGAAAGTTGTTTCTTTAGCTATTCGGAACTCCAGCGCTCGAATACGCTACCTTGCGGTGATTTATAAAACTGCGAATGCAACTAAAACATTGCCTGCGCTCCACGTGTATCTGTTGACGTAAACGCGGTCAGTTTGTTCTGAGTAACGCATTCAACATGTCTAAGAACGCCTTCAACAACAGAAATTAATTCATCCCTTAGTAGTATTCTCGAGCTTCTCAAAATAATGTTAGTTTTCCTTATTTCTTTCAAAAAAGTATTAAATGGTGGAAGCGTAAACAAGAAAACTCTGGATTAACAAAATTGGATAACGTTATACCAGGTAAAATTTTTTATTGTTTTGTATGAATTTGTAAGAATATGAGTTTTTTTTAATCTTAAATTAATTTAACTAATCATATTTTACAGCAGCATTTAGTTGGAATGGACAGTATGAAAAATATTTTCTTGAATTTATTATCGTAGAACAAAATGAAAAATGTTTAACCGAGAAAGAATTTACTTTATTCCTTTTATTCTCAGCTGAAAGGTTTCGCCAAATTTGTTTAGGGTTATAGTTTTGGAATTGTGCGAGCAAAGTAGCCTTGGCGAGATTTCGCGTTTTTAGTTAAACCATTTTTAATTTTTATCATGAGTTTAATAAAATGATAGTAAGATTACAGAATTCGATAAGTAAAAAGAAATAATGGTCAATCAACTGAAAAGAAAACTACCACCATATATAAACTATGAGTACACATTTTATTTATTTTGTTCTGAGTGAATTTGAATAAATATCAGTTTTTCAATTCGATGAAAAAAAAAAACGAACTTAACAACATTGACTGGACACTTTTCCTTAACCTAATTCCACATAAATGATTTAAATAACCTTTGTTACTACAGTATCCTACTGAAATAGACAGTATGCAAATAAATTTTCTTGAAAATATTTATCGCAGAACAGATTGAAAAATCCAGAAAGAACGTTAAGAATTTGAACAATAAAAAATAAAAGTTCGCCAAAAATCTGTTTATAGGCATGATTTTAAAATTGTGTGAAAGAATAATGTATCTTGACAAGATTTCGCATATCAGGTAAATCATTTCCATGACGAATGAATTAAATGCATGATTTCTTTGGATATCCAATCATATAGTCATAGAAATAAATTATCTAGTCTTAAACGTTACTCTTGACAGTCTGCCACGTATGTGCACTATGTGACAAAAATGTCAACAAATGCCGGAAATGTCACGAAACTGAACTTAATATGTACTAATGTATAGAAAAAACGGTACAAAATGAAAATGCCGTTCGAAGCGAACCAAAAATTTATGAATTCCGAATTCAACATCGTGAAAATGGCTGCTTCAGAACAACTTACTGTGTGTTCTGCATTAATTGTTTACTTTCGTAATACGTTTTGGTTTCTAATCTCTTTCTATATGGGTCAGAATAACCAAAAGACTTTGATGAATAAAGCGAAAAAATCATACATAACAACAAAAATCACAACACTTTTAGCATTTTCTTCGTTACCACATGCGTTTGTTTTAGTTTTTAATTCCGCCATTAGACAGTGACTGCAGTGCCCCCTATAGTTCGTTGGAGTTGCGACATTGTTGTGTAAGTTTATCATTCACCGGCCTCATATTTTGGTACATTTAGGATGAGCTACTAATTATGTTTATTTTGTTGGACTTTTTCCCATCACATTTTCGAATTGTAATAACTCTCTTTTTCCTTCCTGTTTCTATTTTTGAAACACAGTTTGTATCGTTAAAAGAACATGTTAAATTAAGATTGTTTGGATTTCTCTAAATGAGACAGAGTTGAACAAAAAAGATTGTTTTTAAGGATTTTAACTAAAGCTAAATTGGAATCTGATGACTTGGTATTAAATTAATGCTTATTGGTATTTATTTAGTCTTGGTGATTTAGTTTCTCGTAATCAACCAAAAAGTATGTGTTATTTTGTGTAAAAAGCTGATTGTAATTGTACATAAATATATCCCCCTAAAATATTTTTTAAATCATCCAAAACGAGCTTTTTTCTGGATTTTTTTTTTTTAAATCGTTTTTTCATTTATTTTTTGGTGAAAAACCAGAGTATGGGCTTCACTCCTACGAGCCCCAAGTTCGAAAAAAAATCACATAGTAAAAAAAAGGAAAATTAATAACACATACTTGGGAGTATCACATATTGCATGAGAGTCGCACCGCAGATTCTATTTATTCCGCTGCATGGGCGCCCACATGCAAAATTATAAAGGAGGGGGGGGGGGGGTTCAGATAATTTAACCATGGTTTAGCAGGATATTTTACCCATGGAAGCAGATTTCAGGACAGATTAGAGTCATTAAAATTTGACATCTTTAATAACTTATTCATTAATGACTAGAGAAGAAATGTTTTTACATTTTTGCAAAGAAAAAAGTACTAAAAGCAAGGAAGTTCTAATTTCTAAGGGGGGGGGGGGGGGGGGCTCGATTCCCCCTTGCCCCTCTATATAAGCGCCCTTGTTCCGCTGTATTATATGCGAATATGCCTACTGTCTGACCATCTATTACATGGAAAGGTTAATATCCGGTTTATAGGCGGAAATGGACCTATCTATTAGTTTATAGGGATGTTAGTTGGTTTCTTTCAGATGTGCACTTTTGCCTCTCTATTATTTAGCCTTAGTTTTGTAAAAATGAAAATTTGCTCACAGCAGCATGTTTTAAATCTAAACTATATTTGATCCATATTCTTACGGAAAAAAATAATTGATTTATTTATTCACAACGAAGTTTTGAGCTTACCATTTTGCTTTTACGTCCCTGAGCGAAATAAAAATATTTTATTTTATTTTTTTTTCGTTTCCATGGTAACTATTTTTGTTTCCCCTATTTTAGTTTTGAGAATGCAATAAATAAATAAGGCACTAGTGACATTATAAAACGCGTGCATAAAAATCCCATCGTTATTTTCCCTTCTCTCCTGCTAGATTCATTCAGATGGAATCGTCTTTACTTGGCAAATTGCCGAATTACATACAATCCGTGGTCAAACAGTACTTTATTTCCTTTTTCATCTTAATTACATCTGGAAATGTAATTTGAATAATATAAATAATACGGGAAGTTTAATGAGGATCTGCAGTGCGACTTGCACGCAACACGCGATGTTTGCAAGTTTTTTTTTTTTTATTAATTTCACAACGTGAAAGTTTCTTAGCCATGGGGTTCATAGGAGTGAGGACCACACTCTCGTTTTACATCGAAAGGTAAGTTAAAGAATTGAGAAAAAAAGAGATCATTATTGAGATGATTTTTAAAAAAATTCAGAGAGGGGAGGAATACCTCATGAATCTCCCAACTTGCTACAAATGCTTAGGCTTATTTATTTGTTTAGCCAAAAATAATGGCCGTAAAACCCTTAGAAAAAAAAAAAAAAAAAAAAAAAAAAAAAAAAACTGGGACTGCTTTTTTTTGTGTGTGTGTCGAGCAAGGCTTTTTTTTTAAATTTAATGTTTTGATGTTTTCAGAGCCTTTTCTGCTCTTGTTAAGGGCATTTAAAAAAAATCTTTAGGCTCTCAAAATTCTGACTCTTTTAGTGATCACAATCAAAGGCTCTGGATGATCAGTCCCTCACAATATGAGCCTTTAGTTGAGCCTTTTTTTGATGATGAAGACTTCATTATAACCTTGAAATCCCTATTTGTCGTAATCTTTGGACGATTTATGCTCACAGATTACGCACATGCACATAAATTTCTGGGCCTGATTAGTATTTGATATGTCATTTAGGTGAGTCAGTTTCGCATCTCCTTGGGTGCTTTCGCTCCCAAGATGATATTTAAATACGT
Source organism: Uloborus diversus (assembly GCF_026930045.1). Taxonomy (NCBI): domain Eukaryota; kingdom Metazoa; phylum Arthropoda; class Arachnida; order Araneae; family Uloboridae; genus Uloborus; species Uloborus diversus. The sequence continues at coordinate 228,268,606 of NC_072731.1, forward strand.
TTCCAACTGCGAAATAGCGCTTTTGCTAATTGCACCTTACTTTTAGTACGATGCTGTCCTTGAAGTGGTCTCAAGGCTACCCCATCCCCTTTATGGACAACAATAAGAGGGATGATGGCTTGAAATGATGACAGCTGAAATATAAGGAAGCAGGGATGTACAGTAGAGATGAGACGGGTTCGGGCTCCAGAACCGAAAATAGGTTCCGGGCTCGGACTCAAGCTGAGATAGTGAATCGTCAACCCCAAACAAATTCAAAGCAAATAAACATTTTCCTGCTATGAGAAAATGAAAGGAATGTTGTTTAAATCAATTCAATCATTGAGGAAATTTAATCAAAAAAAAATTGAATTCTTAAATTTTAAATTCAAATTATGTTTTTCGCAATCACGAGTTGCAACAGGGCCCTACTCATTGGGGGCTATTGTTTCTAGAAACAGTTCCTGCCCCCCCAAGCCTACCCCTTCTCCTGGGCGGTTATGTGTGTATAGTTTTGTGTGTGTGTGTGTGTAGGCGAACATGAGTGCATGTGTAGGCTTGTGTGAGTGCGTAGACCTGTGTGTATGCAAGTAGGCGCGTGTGTATGTGTGTGAAGGCTTGTGTGTATGAGCGTGTGTGTGTGTGTGTGTGTGTGTGTGTGTGTGCGTGTGTGTGTGTGTGTGTAGAACATGGACGCCATCGACCAGGAAAAACGGATTCCAGGAGGCAGTGCTCGGAACCGCTCCCGCAGAGGCCAGTGGGCGGTGGTGCTGATGTGCCTGATCGAAGCTGAAAAAGGAACCACAACATCAACGACGGTGAAATAAATGCAATAAGCAATCATGATTGCTCAAAAAATAAATAAATAAATAAAATAAAGCTTATTTATGATATTTTTTTTGCGATTACCATTGCAATATGTCATACAGTAATGCATTCGAAGTGGAACATTTTGAGAAAATTTAGAAACTTCTGTTAATGAAGAACATTGGACAAAACATCATTTTTTATTAACAGAGAGATCATGCCGGACTGTAGAAGGCTCGGGTTTTGATACAAGAAAGTTTCCTTCGGGCTCGTGGGGCGTGCTCGGATTTTGGTCCGAGACAATATCACCAGGGCTCGGTTTCAAATTTTTGGGCCCGGCTGTCAAAAATGAGCCCGAACTCATCTCTAATGTATAGCCGAAAATGTTTTCTGCGAGGGGTGAGTGTCGTAAGGTTATTGGTGTCGTTGAAATAGGTCAATAGGCAAGGCTTTTCAAGCATGTTTTAAAATTTTTACATGGAAAATAGTGAGCTACCCCCCCCCTGCTTGCTATCGCTCCCGAACCCCCATGCATTGCAAAGTTCCATTCGGATGACTTCACTGTCTGAGCTTGTTGCACTCATTCATCACATGCTAATTGTTATAGTCTACCGGTTCCCCAAATATTTTTTCCCATTTACAGCACCGGTTACCAGGAAAGACAGAGTTTCTAAACAGGGTATTTCGATACAAAGTTTAATCAATTTTTTAAGATATACATCAAAGATACCCTTTTTTTTCATTCAGATGAAATTTAAGACAGAATAAATTGAAGTTAATGGGACATTACCTCTCCTATCGTATAGTAACTTTCTTACTCAGAGTAATGCGTTATGAAAAAAATTTCTGGACCAAATACTCTGCAGTTTCATCCTTGACTATAGTTAATAAGTGTTAGTATTAACAATGAAAAGTGCAAAATAAATAAATCTAAAGACAGAGGGAAAAAAAAATCCTTAAATGTGAGAGGTTCTAAGAATCAAATCATTGCACCCAACAGGAAAACAAGCAAACATAGTGGAATAAACGAGTAAAGTATGAAAAATAGTTGTAAATAACTAGTTGAACAAAAATAATAGGTGGTTAAGCGCTAATAAATTAAAAGAAACTCATATCGAAAGTAATAATGTTTCTTTCATTCCCCTTCTCTGAAATTTTCAAATAAATAATTTTCTTCTCTTTAGTAAATGAAAACAAGTTCTTCTACTCTTATTATAAAATAAGACTTTTACTTCTATTTTTACATAAAATACAGAACAATTTCTCCACCAGCAATAGGAGAGAAAAACAGCATTGTAGTCATAACGTGTTGAACTTTTAAATGAAATACAATTAAACTTGATTAAATGTATGTCTCATTGTATTTCATTTAAAAGTCTAACATGTTAGCACTGCAATGCCGTAACAAAAACAAAATTTAAAAATTTGCACTTCCTTCGGTAATGATCTGGATGTGCGATTTAGTATCAAAGCTTGAAGGTTAGGAAAGTTCTGATTATTTTCAGAAAATAAAAGTCTAGTTACAACAGCGGAGGCCACAAGGGTGTAATTTTCATCGATGAGGTTTAACAACAAGCGTCAGAGGTCGATTTATTATACAATTAGTGACTCATAAACCCGTTTCATGGATCAAAGAGAAACCATTTTCAGTGAAATCTCTCTGAATGGGGTTATTGGCAGTGTTATTCCCAAGAGCGTGCATTTAAATGGCGCAAAATAGCGAAGAGAAATTCTGTCCTCTTTCTGCGCTGACCAAAATGCTTTATTCTAAGCCACTGACCTGACCTCAATGCCTCTTGTTAGTTTGTTTATTTGTTGGCTTAAAACCCAGACGGGTGCCTCATGCACATATTTGGTCATCGAAGAGTTATTACATAAAATATTTGAGAACGGTGAAGTCCGTCTCTCTGATTATTGATGCGGTCGTCTTTTCTGCGGTCACAGCCGAAAGCGTACGCAGAGCTTTAGAATGGGAGATACTACATTCTGTGTACCTGGAGAATCAATATAGTACCTCCTGCATCATCGATACACTGGGGGGGGGGGGGGTATAAAGGGCCCCATAAGATGGGGGTTCTAAAGCTTTCGCCCTGCGGTCAAATTTGAAAATATAAAAGAAGCTTTTTTTTCCTGGGATATACGACGGGAGAAAATCAAATCCGCAAACATTTTGCCAGTTTTGCAATTAGCAGAGAAGTTTATATATTTTTCAGTTTAAAAATACAATGATTACAGTTATACCTGTTTATCCCCTTCTGTTTTTTTTTTTTTTTTTTGCTATTTCCCTCTTTTAAAAAAATTCTATGATTATTAGTATTTTTTTTCTTTCTGATTTGGCTGCGTTAGTGGCTTTACCTTTTGCAGACCTACTGCGAATCCCTGACACAGTACCCATTCCTTTATTAGGCACCGCTATCGGCAGATGCCATTACCTCGAAAATTTCGACGCCCAGTTTCCTCATCAGAGAGAGAGAGAGAGAGAGAGATCTGGGCTCTTATGATGGGGAACTGCACTTGGAATTTAATTTTGTCAAGAGTACTCAAAGCCAAACGAATACTCGAGGGATTTCGAGAATCGAATGCAACAAAAACTTACTTAAACAGTCGCCCGCGTCTCACAGATGCAAACAGCAGACTGCTGCTGACGAAAGAAAAAATCCAAGGATGACTAAAGGGGGGGGGGGGGGGGTAAGAATAGCCAGACGTTCGTACCACTATCTGGCTTGAAGTTGCAAAGCAAAATTACTTCTCAGTGTATCTCTCAGATACGCGCTCCCGCTGGAAGGATAAACGAAAATTCCATTAAAAAAACTGGAAATTAAATTAATGTGTGAGATGAAAACTTCAACTATAAGTGTTCGAAACTGAGGTGCATCACCGAAAAATAAATGTGAAAATCATGTACAGTAAACTCATGATTATCCGCGAGTCAATCAACAATCAGGACCATGTATTTTCGCAGTAAAAAGCAAATACCAAGGACTTTTTGTCGAAAATGTGTAAATTTAAACTCAGTTGTTTTTGTTTTATTTATTTATTATTACTTATTTATTTATTTATTTATTTTTTGTGCTTTTTTTATAGTTGTTCTTTACACTTGTTCTTCACTTGTTCTTTATTGGTGTTAACTTCTGCTGTGCAAAAATACAAACATTTGTACTGTACTTTCACTGTTTGAAGAACATATTATGTATCAATGCAGCTAAGTTTTTGCGGAAGGACAATTCTTACCTTGTCTGTTTCTCACTTTAGCCTTTTTACGGTTTACATGGGATTTTTATTATCCGCGGCACTTGTACTACCCGATGCCGCGGATTATCGGACGTTTACTGTACATCGAATCCGCGAAAGTTGGCGTATATATATTTCTTGAAATGAAAAGCTATCATCATTTGTACAAAAATTAAGGACATCGTCTCAAAAAATTATGTTATTCAGAAAATTATTTTAAACTAAGTTTTAATGCATCTCTTTTTACTTCCTTTTACAAAAAAGGAAGTGTATTGTATTCGCGAAAAACTTTTCACTCAAAAATCGACCTTAATTTCTATTTTGCTGACTTCCGAATGAATGTTGAGGTTTTTTTTTTCCGACCCGATCACACGTGCATATGTACCTAAGAACGTATAGACGGCCGAATTATCCATTTTGACCTTTCTTGAGTTAATTACAACGAGTTTTCTCGCGGCGTCTGTATGTACGTATGTATATACGTATATGCGTAGCTACATGTCGTATAACTCAAAAACGGTATGTCTTGAAAAGTTGAAATTTGGTACGTAGACTCCTAGTGGGGTCTAGTTGTGGACCTCCCGTCTTGGTTGCATTCGGGTGTTTCTATAGGGGTCTTTTGCACCTTTTTTGGAGGGGAATCATTGTTAATTTCGATGCAAACTCAAGTGGTGATATAATTCAGCGGACACTTGACGATACATGGCCAGTCTTTTGGTCGCCAAATTTGGCGGATTTTTTTTTTAAATCTGGTTTTTATTTGGTCACTGTTGGTGATATTTAGAGAGTTAACTATTGAATCACATTAAAATTGCAATAATGGGGAAAATAACATTAAATTGGTGTAAAATGAAGTTATGTGATGCACACACCAGCTCGTTCTTTTTTTAGAATGCAGCAAGGAAAAAGTTTCTAACACTCTACGCAGAACATCATAAATCACATTTCCAGTTTCCGAATACAACGAAGGAAACACAAAAGAAAATTTTTCTAAATTGATAAGTTTGCTGACAGCTGGTGAACAAGAAAATCCTCAGAATTTCGCGTAATCGCTTATACAGGCGTGACCTAAAGGAGAATTTGAAATGTCTTTTCCAGACAGGCAGAAAAATGTCACGAATTTCCGCTCCGGTGACTCATGGAGTAAGCGATACGCGCAAGACGTTACGTTTCAAGTGGTCATTGCTTTTCTTCACCGCAAGAACACGATAAAGGAAGAAAAAACAACTTTACAGATTACACGGAAAATAACTGAAGCACTGTAACTGTAGTGGCAACGATGTGCAATTTGGGCGTTATATTTATGCAGCTCGAAAACGCTGTTTTTAGATATCTAAAAAGTGCAGCTATTAAATTTCATGCGTCGAAGTGAAAGGGGATACGACGCAAGTGATTTAGTTCACAAACAAACAAGTTAGTTCCTTATTTTCATTTCACACGGAAAAAGTTAGGATCTCATTTAGAAAATAATTGCGCTCAACTTTTTGAAGGATACAGCTATAAAATATTAACCAGATGTATTTTTAGCAAAAAAAAAGAAAAAAGTGTGCGTCATAACCCCTTTCGGACGTGACTTTTTTTTCCTTGTGTGTGTTTGGGGGGGGGGAGAGGGTTTGTTCTGATCTGTTTTGGGGAACTTCCATCTTCGAGACAAGTAACTTTTTTTCATTCTTTGAATTTCTCGCCCACTCTTTTGCTGATTTTTGGTAATTTTGTTTTAAAAACAAAACAAATAAAACACGAGAGATTTTTTTTAAACAAATATTTTGGCACGGTGCTTGAAATGCTCGGGTCGATTAAACTTCAAGCACAGTGCCCCCCTATAACTACAAACCCAAAGCTATAATTGCTTGACAGACGGTTACGACCGAAGGACTAAACAAGGGAGTGGATACAGTTGCATAGCCAACAGTAGGTGGGTCATACACTCCTCTCCCATGAGACAGCAAAATTATATGTACGAAAAGTCATGCAAAGGCCTATAATTGCACTTTTTTGGCCTTTGATTTCGAAAACTTTCATACGCCCCCCCCCCCCCAGAAAAAAAAACTTTTCTCACTTTACCACTGGTGGAAAAATAAAACACTTGCATAACAGTCACTCCATGTTCAGTGACCTAATGGAGTCCCCCCCCCCCTCACCACTATGGTAGAAACGATGGAATAAAGTGAAATGAAAACTTCTACACAAACTTAAGCTAATTCACGAAGAAATTGTATTAACTACCGAGTGAAGAGCTAAAAAATATGTTATTCGCGACCTTCAAAACTAATTCTCAGAGATTTTCTTTGTGTAAATGTATCCACGAAAAGCTAGAGCATAATGATCAAAATTCTTTAAAACAATAAAGAAGAAAGAAACAATATAACTTTTAACTTTAAAAACGTTTACTAGCTGCGTCGCCCGGCTTTGCATGGTCTACTTCGAAAATAAAAGTTATGACAAGTGACGCTTGTTCAACAATTAGGCTTGAACAAAAAAAAAAAAAAAAAAATCAGTAAAATTTTGCGACAGATTGCAGAAAAATAACCAAAAACTAAACATTTTAAATCCTCCGATTATAGGAAAAGCCTTTAAAACAAAAGCCAGAATTTTATTCGTTCGTATTCGAGAGAAAAAATGGCAACAGATCTTTCTTCTCATTGATTTTCTTCACGCTACAACTTTTAATAAAAGCATTGTAACGGAAAGTTGAGATGAAGCTCTGAATAATAATTTTGATGGATAAAGGTTTCGAAAACTAAGGATTTTATGTCGAAATCTAAGTGCCATGATTAATAGTTTTTAATTGATATCTCTATGTAATTATTATCGGGTATAATTATAATAATCTGTATAATTATTATTGGATGATTATGTTAAAATAGCCAAAACATAAAGACGGGAAGATTACGAATCCATCGATACCTGATTCGATGGTCAACTCACTGTCGTTCGGGAGAACTGGGACATAGATACATACATTGATACATACGCTCAGTGTTTAATTATATAAGACTAGCAGTACCCGCACCGCGATGCCCGAGCTAAGAAGTTAAAGGAAGTCCGTTGAACAAAAAAAATCCACGCCCCCCCCACCCCCCTTCTGATGTGAAATGATAATTTTTCTTCAATTAAAATGCTTACACACCTTTCCAAAAGACCTATTAAAGTCTCTTTGGAATTTAAAACTATTCGCCAAAACACATAAAAATATTAACTGTAGCTTTAAAACTCAGAATAATTTTTCAACTACATAGTTCATCGCTTAACGCGCCAAACACGCTACCGTAACCCTCTCTTCCGTGAGTGGAGCGGTTTTTTTCCTGAAATTTAAAGTGTTTTGCCAAATAAACAATGCTATAATAAAAAACGTTATACAGAACAATCTCAATTGAATAATACGACAAATCACACTATTTACTTAAATAAGTAACTATCTTCAATTATAAGAACAAAAACAAACGTTGAAGAAATAAGGAAAAAACAAACCAATAGAAAAATCCTGCAAAAGCAAATTATGTACCTGAACATTAAAGAAAAAAAAACCGCATTCAAAAATCTGTTTGCTGATCACAACAGCGTAGCATGTTCATGGTTCCTCGCAGCTATCGACACTGTTGGCCAGCGCCCTCTCGAAGAATTAATTTACCCCGCCATCTATCTGCAAGTTATAGAACTAAACAATTAATTAAACATTTAATTTGTAATTACAAATATTTCGGTCAGTTTGATTTAAAAAAAAAACTTATAGTCTTCTTCAATAAATTGACTACTCAACACGAAAATAATTTTTCAATTCGCACCAGTAGTTCCTGAGATTAGCGCGTTCAAACAAACAAACTCTTCAGCTTTATAATATTAGTATAGATATAAATTTTCTCGTTTTCATAACATTTTTTATTGCTGCTGCACTCTTATTCGTCATAGCGTGATGTTATATAGCCTATAGCCGTCCTCAATGTGAATGGACTATTCTTCAACGCAAAAATAATTTTTCAATTCAAACCAGTAGTTCCTGAGATCAGCGCGTTCAAACAAACAAACTCTTCTGCTTTATATTATTAGTATAGATTACAACTACTTTTGGCTCCCTATTTCTCATTGCTGTCACACGTATTCAACATACAAAACTATGTTGCTTTCAGAAAATTCATAATAAATTAAAAATAATTCAAATCGTTCAAACCTTTTTTGCAACGGACACTGATTCCGTATCGCCTCTAAGATTGTCTTTATTTAAAAAAAGACACTGCAACTAAATTTTTGAAGGAGTGCGTCAAAAAATAATAATTTTTTTTTTTGCATCTATTTCTTGGAAAATAAGTCAATGCTCGAAAAAAAAAAAAAAGAAAGAAAGAAAGAAACCTTTGGAAAAAGAAAAAAAAATCTATCCATTTCAAAAATTTTGATAGAGCAATAAAATACCGACCCCAACCATGTGGGTACCTCTGTTGGGGACGGTAGATATTTCGAGCATCTTGTTTATTAAATGTAATTCATATCTTTATACAATAAAACAAATTTCATGCTGTTGCGTGCTGTCTTTTTTCCGAAGCGATCGTTTACTTTCTATCATGTTTTTCAAACCGCCCTGTAGGAAATGCAAAACTTGAGATCTTCGTACTTTGAAAAAACTAGAGAAGACCATTTTTGAATGTGATCAAATAATGGGTGACATATTGTACAAAACAAGTAATATTTCAGACACACATTTCGAACCTCAACAGACGGAAGTCACCAGAAAACTTCAAGATATTCTCTAGATTTTTACCGTTTGACCATGTTTGAACTCAAAAACTAAGTTCTGTTTCCGAACTCAGGAAGAAAAAAGTGCGATTTAGGCGATTGCTAATTTTACCACGCTTCTTCAAGCGAATAGAGCAAAACAATTTTCATCGTTCAATTAAAGGTTCAGAAATATACCTGCGCTGTGTGTATGCCGAAAAAATATGTTGCCTCATTCAATTTGAATTTGGCTCAATTACTTCGGAAGCCAAATTGCGAATTTTCAACAAACCGTGTCCGTGAATGATGACAGGAGTTTTTTTTTTTTTTTTTCCCTTAGAGCATAATAAATTATTTTGCCTACTTAGTAGTAATTTTGCAAATTGAACGTCTTCAAGTAATCAGGTGGAAGAAAAAGTAAAAAAAAAGAAAAAGTTCTTCCTGGACTAAATCAAGCTCTCCTTTCTAAATACTGTAACGGATTCGGTGCGACTTCCACTTTCTTGAAATGAAGACACAGTTCTTGATAAAAACACAGGAGCTTTATTTACACTATGTACAGGAGAAATCGTTGACAACTGCTAAAATAATCATCAGCAATTAAGCAAATATCACTCAACACCGTAAACTCAACGTTTACACACGTATTTACTTCCAAATACGAAAACAACACAGCGAAATGCCTCGCAATAAACAGAGCAAATACGCTCTCAGTTCGAAATCTCAATCGAAACTCCCCTCTTTATCCAGCGTAACGGTTTATATACACACCGAAAGAAATCTCTCAAATATTCCAAACGCTTCTGGAAAATAGTAGACCGTTATCAAATTTTATCAATGAACAAAAAAAGAAATAGGGGGATCGTATACTTTAGCCATATGTTAAGGGGTTGTATATTCATTACGGGAAACTATTTACAGGTTACGTTACTACAATAATTACTATTTACAGGATTTGTAACAGTACGAAACTCAATTTGTAAGATGTCTTTTTCCCTGTTTTCTCTTATTGATTATTTTTCTTTTCCGTTTAAACTTTAAAGACCGTGGCGTTCATGCATTCCCCAAGTTGAAAAAAATATTTTGTATGCAGACTCGTCTATTCGAATTTCTTCAGGGGAGGGGGAGGGGTGTCAAAGGGAAACACTCAATGCATATCAGAATGAAAAAGCGCAAAAAACTACGTAACAATTGATTTCTCAAAGCCAGGGGCGGCAATCGTCCCCTCCTGACCCCTCTAAATGACCCACTGGATCCAAATATCACCACCTCCCCCCCCCATTACCCTCACATTTTGAAAATGGAATCCTCCAATTTTTTCGGTTTTTGTCAGTTTTATGGTCATTGTTTTTATTTGTCGGGGGAAGGAGCATTATATTAACCATTAATATTCTTCTGAGATGCTAAAAAGTGAAACTTTCAAAAGCATGAATATTTGTAGCAAGGTGGGGGAATCATTCAAGTATTCCCCCCTAAAATATCTAAAAAATCATCAAAAACGATCTTTTTCTTTCTAAGAGTTCATTTTACATTTTTTCACTTTCTCTAAGCGTATCGTACTCACTCCTGTGAGACCCATGTCCGAAAAAATTTTCACGTTATGAAAAGTTTTTTTTTTTTTTTTTAAATCTTGGAAACACCGGATGTTGCATCAGTAGCGTAACAAGGGGTTGACAAGCGTGACTCTCGCCAGGGGCGCAGCAGCTAAGAGGCGGCATTTCGACTGATTTAAAAAAAGTAATAAAATAAATCTTTTAAAAAATTGATCATATGAGTAGAAAAATGCTTAAAAAAATAAATAAAAATAAAAAAAAATGTCTCGCGAGAAAAAGAGCTAGAGGGGAGGGGGGAATAAAACAATCCTTAATTCTAAAAAAAGGGGGAGGGGTTACCCGTGGTGCGAAATTCTATTCCGATTCATTAAGTTAATTAAAGAATTATACACACAATTTGCACACTAGGGAGCGGTGGTGGAGAGCGTTGTATGCTGGATGATATTCCATTTTGAAGGGGGGGGGGGAGGGGGCGACATTTTGTCGGGTATAGTTTGCTTTCCGAATTATAATATTTTTTTTAAATGCTTTGATTCTTTTTTTTTTTTTTTAAATTAAGGTTTCTTTCTTCTAGTAAATGTGTAAATTATTTTTATTGTACATTTTCCTAATGGTTTAAAACAAATTCTAATAAAAGAATGGAGCTGTTTAAAAAAAATACATTGCTATAAACGGAATTGAAAAATGTTTATTCTCATTTGGTTCAAGAGCGTACGTAATTTATATTTATAAAATAATTGCACATATTATTGGTTTTATTGAATTTATGTGAAATGGTGGGGTTAGGACTAATTAAAGTTTTAGGAATGGGAGAATTCTGAATGTGTTGAATGAAATCCCAATTTTATCGAATGATAAAATTCTAGTAATAAATACATATACATACATTAATTTTTTTTTTTTTTTTTTGAAAAAAAAAAAAAAAACTATGAGAAAATAATGAAACAAATGTTCCACTATACCAGCGGTTCCCAACCTTTTCGTCCTTGCGAACCCCGTCCAAACTCCGAAAGAGGTTGGCGAACCCCTTGGGTACAAGGTAATAAATAACAAGCAAAAAAAAAAAAAAAAAACGTGCACACACACACATAGACAATAAAATTTGGGAGTTTTTTTTTTTGAGGCATTACAAATATTGCTACGAAAATGAATTAAATATTGCTACGAACTAAAATGATCGCTAACAAATGAATGCAAAACAAATTCACCAAAATATAAACACAGCATAACATAATTATTCTGTGTTGAGCTTCAATCAACCTTGAAAAAAAAATTTTTCAGAAGAAGATAAAAAGAATGATCTTTAAAATACCTTTCAAGGAACTGTCTTAGATTAACTAAATAAACTTTTTTCTTCCGATAAAGATATACTGCATACATCAATCGTTTGATTGCAGAAGAATTTTCTTGTAATTATGCTATAAGTGCGGAGTAAAATGCGTAGATTAAAAAATAATAGAAGCGTCTATTTTTCATTTACTCTCATTTTTGCACAAAAGGAAATTTTTAACAAAAATATTTCTAAGCTCACTTACTACAAGAGAAGTTTTCTTCACAAATTTCATAAATTCCTTATTTACACACAGCGCAAATAAAGTTGCATGGTTAAATTCCGTTGTTTTTTTTTTTTTTCTTATTGCGTAAACCTCATACTGCCAAACTTTACCCACGAAAATTTTTTTAAGTAATTAATTTTTCATACTTCCCGTGATATTTTTGGGTCGCCCGCCATTCTTTTTCTTTTTCAGCAATGAACCTGGAAGTAAATTGTACTCTATGTAGTGTGAAAATTATAGCAACAAACAACAGCGTGATTTCACTTTTATGCATGTATGACTCAATGCAAGAGAGGAGCGATAGGTATTCGTCGGACCCAAAAGGTAAAGAAACGAAACATCAAAATATTTGAGACGCTCGCATATGTTCCATGTAATGTTTTCATCAAGTTTAATCAATCATTCCGATTAAAAGCTTCTGAGGAAACGAACGCTTTCAAATTCTTTCATCAGCGGACATTGTATTTATAAGTCGGAGCTTTTTTAGCATGACTTCAGAGCAATCATTCTCAATGAAAGTGCTAAAACCGGCGCTTTACAATGACAGACTAAATTCTTCAAATGTAAAATGTGTCAGAAGGTATGCAAATATTTCCATGCTAAAAGCATCGAATGGGCGAGGGGGAAATGAATAAAAAAGAAGTAAAATTTGCTTGAACATGAGACTTCATCAGACAAAGGCATGTTAAAACTCCGCCATTACAATATTTTTTTCGCGAACCCCCTGAAAACCTCTCGCGAACCCCCAGGGGTTCGCGAACCACCGGTTAGGAACCGCTGCACTATACTATAAGTCATAAATTTATGTTAGAATATTTACAAGGATAATTTAAAGGACTGAAAAAAAAAATCTCATATTATAAATTAATTTGATACGTAAGTCATGTATCTTAACTTTCATCTCTATACATTTGGTAAGAAATATTTAATAGAGCTTTATAAAGATTTCACACAAGTAACTCTTTTAACTTATTTTCTTTTATGCTTGATCTATACATTTGAGTGTAAAGGAGGAGGCCGTTTCTCGAATGATTCGTCTGACAAAAATTGTACGCTGGCTCTAAAACTATGCCTCAGAAAAAATAAAATAAAATGATGTTTTATGCACTAATATGTGCTAAAAGAAAGTTATACTTGAAGAAAGAGAATAAAATTAAAGGAAGAACTGATTTATTTCCATACCTAAAGAAAATTTAAATGAAATATTTTTTTTCAACATACATGCAAAAGAGATTGGTGACAGAGTGAGAGAAAAAGTTAAATCTTTGGGTAGGCAGAAAAGTACGATTAAATTGAGCAACATGAAAGTTCAGTCATCAACAACTGATTTCTTTAATAGTATAATAAAATATCCTACGTTAGTTTGAACTAAAGTATTTTTATTAAATCAAGTTTTTATTGACTCGAAGTTACATAAGATAAGCTTTAAAAACACTTACAAGATAGTGCTGGTATCCAAAGAATGAATGTTATGTCAGCTATGAATGGAAAAATTATGGCACACAGATCCAGATGTTCTGCACCAGATTGATTTGATCGTGGTTTTTCATGACTGCTCAAATGAAACAAATGTTTTACTAAGCTACAAGTAGGCGAGTGCTATTAAGTTATGTGGATAGGAGAACTCCTATCCACACATAACTTCCAGGACTAGAAATGGAAATTTAGTGAGTTATTTCAGAGTTATAATGAAATGGCCGGCCAGACATTTTGTTCTAAGGGGCCAAGTATTAAAAAAATTAAAGTCATCAATTGCAGTTTAGCGCAGTGGTCAAGATTTCCCTAAAGGCGACGCCCTCCCCTCTCGAACGTTAGAGAGCAACCCCCGCTGCCCTGCTTCCAAATAAGATCAAAAACCCTATGAAAAGAATCCTCTTAAAAATTTCAACGGCGCAGCCTGCGCCAGATCCCCCCGTCCCCCTCGTCAGCACCCCGGTTGACAGTCATGGACAGTTTTAGTTCATGTGATACGAAATTGGCTTAAAATAATATTTTACAATTAGAATGACTTCTAAATCAAACATATTTCACACGCGGTCACACACGTAGAAGAATGTATTGATTCTTAGTTGGCAATGTATGGGCATCAGAAAAAAAAAAAAATATATATATATATATATTGTATGCAATATTTGTCTACACATGTTTAAAAAAATGGTTAATTTCTCTTTAAAATTTTACAGGGAATTATCAAACAAAATGAGGTATACTTGTTTGTAGATTTTGTGAGTCAAATACGTAACGCTACGTTTAAAATTTTGTGAAAAAAAATTCGAATTATTCTGCAATAAAAATATTGCGATTAAAAAAATCTCTTAAATCTTTTCTGTTGGCATATTAAAAGAGAAATAAAAGATATTTAATCTAAATTTTTATTGTTGTTTGGAAAGAAACAGAAAGTCGCACACGTTATGATGGAATGGCTCCACAGCATCTACAATAGCCTTCAAATTTGGATTACTTCGATCCCCCGGGTTTTGAACATCGTAGCGGTTTTTTTTTTTTTAATTGCAATTTTTTGGGAAGGCGGAATTCCTTAATTTGCCGAATAGAACTCGAAAATTCGCCGAATGATTATGATTTCGCAAATGTAACTCCAAATTTAGCCGTATAGAACTCTAGAACAATGATAATTTTATCGGAAGAAGCTCCATTGCCGAAATGGCCAAATGGTCAGACAAAATTTGCCGAAGAAGGAATTTTTTGGGAGGTCACGGTGATCTCCCGTGACCTCTCATTTGGGCACCCCTGTCCTGTCCCTCTTCCTCCCATAACATTGAAACTTGGTGCAAATTATTTTGGATCTGGGGGAAGGAGTTTTGACCTAACGTTCTCTTCGATGCGTTTTTAAACATTTTTTATGCGTATTTTAATCAAGTATCTTTTCGTCGGGTGGGAGCAGGATTTTTAGGTTGCTCTAATCATAATTAGCTCTTTTATTTAATTCTATTTTGTACAGGAAGGGTAGCGGGACTTTTATTTTGTTCTGATCGCGACGCGTAAACCTATAAAAGACGATTCAATCTTCGCGAACTAAATGATTACGAAGCAATCTTCGTGGGTGGGCTGGTAAGCGTCAGCGAGCAGGGACCGGAGCCCTGTAGTTTTATGAAGAAATAAATTATAGAGAAATCCACTTTTATAGCTATTGTTTCACACCTGAATGGAAAAATGGGGCTCATCCGGTCTTGGATGCGGCTCCCACCACCCAAAACCGCCGGCCACGTATCCAATACAAATTGTTGTACCTTGAGAAAAAAATTTGGAATTTGTCAAATTAATAGAAAATTTGCCGGTTTTCTTGCAAAATTGTGTATTAAATATTGTATTGCACTTTTTTCCTTTTTTTAGCATCATTTCCTTTCCGCTGCGCTAACTGAATTTGTTGCTGCTGCCATCTAGAGATAGAAATGATTTATATTTGTACTGAGACAACTTTTTCAATGATAATAAGTCGTGCTTTTGTTCTGCATTTTGAATTGAATGCATCAATTTTAATTCATTCTAAATCTTAACAAATATGCAGGAAATATTGTTTTTTTTTTGTTTCATTTCTAAAAAAGGAACTATGCACTGTATCAAGTTCCCTGAGTCGTAGAAAGAGTTTTTATGGTTAATACTAAGACAGGTTAACTTTTCTGTTGGCCATTGGCTAGTAGAAGGAAATTTATTAGTTACAACTTCTTTTCTTTTTTTCTAGTCGCCCTTTTTTTTCAAACAAAAGAAAAAAAAGGGAAAAAACAAATTGTTTTTTAAACTGCTACTAAATACTATCCATTTAAATGAAGGTCACTCGCTTGTGACGAGCTCGAAGGAACAGCGTTATTTGCTCGTTATAACCGAGGTGATCGTAAAAATTGGGCTCGCGAAAAAAAAACCAAAAAAGTTATAAAAGCTCTCATGCTTGCTTTTTTCTTGTACAGTAGCAAAGAAATTGTTTTTAACATGCTTTGAACTATCCCATCCCATTGTCTCTTTTTTGTATAATTCGTTTCCGAGGAATATTCACGGCTCAAAAAATATCGTCATATGCACCTCTAGCTTCGAAAAAGGTTTTTCTGCATACCAAAAGCCATTGAGTATGTTTATGCATCTTCAAATTCTTCGCATGCGTCGTTATCGTTATTTCTTTCATTTGCATGAGCTCAGGGTTCGACTAACTAAAAGTGAAGCCCTAATTCACACACACACAAATTATTTCACAATAATTTGGAGGCCCCCTGAACACTCTGTTATAGCGGATTTACAGGTTTGGGGCCCGTGCGAATGCATTTTTGAAGGTCTCTTTGTCTGTCACAGAACTATGTAAATCATTTATCATGTGCATTAATGAATCCTTTTCGAGGCTCCTCATACTTGTGACATAACTAGCATCTCGCTACTGGAAGAATGATAAAAATTCTCCCTTAAGGAAAATTTTTTCCAATTAACATGTCATTATTATTTTTAAATACATGTATTTTTCATATAGATGCAATGCTATCCAAAATTCTTTGAGTAATTTGGAGTCCCTTTGGGAGATGGGGCCCCACGCCAGTGGCGGATCACCGAATAGGCGCATGAGGCGCTAGCTGGGGCCTCCAGCAAAGCAAGGGGCCTCGGAGCCGCGTCACTTCCTAAAAGATGGAAGTCAAAATTTTGAGTGGAAAATGCTCAAAACTGCTGGAAATTGACAGTTAGTCATGGATTTCAGGCGCGGGTTGATTGCTCTCAATAGGGCCCCCCTGCGTCTAAAGGAGCCCCAGGATTCAGCTGCCTTCGTTTGAATTTTTTTTGGGAGAAAAAACTCTCTTTTGAGAATTTGCCATGGAAAGTCATAATTTTGAGTGAAAAATGCTCAAAACCCATGGAATTGACAGTTAGTCATGGATTTTAGGCGCGGGCTGATTGCTCCCAATATAGGGCCCCCTGCGTCTAAAGGGGCCCCAGACTTCAGCTGCCTTCGTTTGAATTTTTCTGGGACAAAAACTTTCTTTTGAGAATTTGCCATGGAAAGTCAAAATTTTGAGTGGAAAATGCTCAAACGTCCTGTAAATTGACAGTTTGTCATGGATTTTAGGCGCGGGCTGGTTGCTCCCAATAGGGCCCCCTGCGTCTAAATTGCCCCCAGACTTCAGTTGTCTTTGTTTGGATTTTTCTGGAAGAAAAAACTTTTTTTTTTTTTTTTTTTTTTTGTGGATATGCCTTGGAAAATCATAATTTTGAGTGGAAAATGCTCAAAACTACTGGAAATTGACAATTAGTCATGGATTTTAGATGCTGGCTGATTGCTCCCAATAATTCCCCCTGCATCTAAAGGGGCCCCAGGCTTCTGGTGGCTTTGTTTACATTTTTCCAGAAGAGAAATTTTGGACAATTTTTTTTTTGTATGTGTATAAGGTTTAAAGTTTCAAAATATATATTTGTTTCTTTCCTCCGGAAAACTTCATCTAGCATATTTCGCACTGTACCGTAACTCAGCACTTTTTCTGAGATAGGAGAATTCCCTCTTTTTTCTTCAAGGTCGTATTTTGTCCCTGAGAAAGTGGGGTGTTAGATAAGAAGTAACAAAAGGAAAGGCATTTTTATGGCACTAAGACAGGGGGGTTGGGTTGACCTTGGAAAATCGCCGCGAGAACTTCTCTGTCCGGTACATTTCAATCCAATTCAGTAGTTCAGTCAGTGAGTGTTGTCTTGTAAGTGTTCAGAATCTTGCTAGTTTAATGAAAGAAAAAAGCATTTACAAAAATAAAACAGCCCTGGGATTTAGGTGAGCAATCACACTTTTTTTTCTCCAATGCGTTTTCCTTTTTGATCATAAGTTTATAAACGAAATTGTTTCAAAAGAGTCGGGAAAAGTTCTTTTTGAGGCAATGCTCCTACGCAACATTCTTTTTACGATGCTGAATTTTTCCTGCTGCCGAGCAGGGCTGCGGAGTCGGAAGGAAAATGGTTGACTCCGACTCCAAGATTTTGAAACATCCGACTCCGACTGCGGCTTTTTTATTTTTTTAAATTTATTTTTTCAAATCCCTCTTATGGGAAGGGGGGAAAACTCCTAAATAGAGATTCAAATATTAATTCCTTTTTAATGAAATTTTCGCGTTGTATTTTATTGTAAACCTAAGATGCATACAACTTTAGAAATTCAATATGAAAATCAAATTATCCGATAGGTGCGATTTCTAAAGTAAGATTACTAAAAAGTCCCATTTTTTAAAAAAATGAAAAACATTAATTTGCTACCCTTTAATGTTTAACAGATGCTGATCAAATCATGTGCTTTCAATTTTTGAAAGCACTGAGAAGAGTGAGAGAAAGAGTTTTGAAAGAAAAAAAAAATTTTTGCTACGTCAAAAACTTTTCTTGAGAGGTGGCGCCCCTCCCCCTCCCTCCCGGGTGGCACTCATCTGGTGGGTGACACCTCAACTTAATTCAGAGTTTATAAAAATTGAGATTCTTTAATTCTGAAAAAATTCCCCAATAATAAATCTTAAATTTCATCTTAAAAATTTCAACAAAAATATTGCACTATATTGCGGAGAGAGGTCGTGTACATGTACGTCTGGAGCAATTTTTACACAAAATGCGG